>NW_024081373.1:7127-213079 GCF_003009895.1 Hyaena hyaena
CAAAAGTCTCTCATGGTTTGCCTCCCTCCCTCTCCCCCACTATTCCCTCGCCTACTTCTCCCCCACAGTCCTCCGTTAAGTTCCTCCTAACCCTTCTATACGTGCAAATATATAGTATCTGTCCTTCTCTGCCTGACTTATTTTGCTCAGCATAACACCCTCAAGTTCCATCCATGTTGCTACCCATGGCCAGATTTCATTCTTTCTCATTGCCAGGTAGTATTCCATTGTATGGAAAAACCACATCGTCTTGATCCATTTGTCAGTTGATGGACACTTAGACTCTTTCCATGTTTTGGCTACTGTTGAGAGTGCTGCTAGGAACTTTGGGGTACATGTGCCCCTATGCACCAGCACTCCTGTATCTATTGTATGGAAAAACCACATCTTGATCCATTCGTTAGTTGATGGACACTTAGGCTCTTCCCATGTTGTGGCTATTGTTGAGAGTGCTGCTATGAACATTGGGGTACATGTGCCCCTATGCACCAGTACTCCTGTATCCCTTGGGTAGATTCCTAGGAGTGCTATTGCTGGGTCATAGGGGAGTTCTATTGCTAATATTTTGAGGAACCTCTACACTGTTTTCCAGAGGGGCTGTACCAGTTTACATTCCCACCAACAGTGTAGGAGGGTGCCGTTTTTCCACATCCTCACCAGCATCTAGAGTCCTCTGATTTGCTCATTTTAGCCACTCTGACTGGCGTGAGGTGGTATCTCAGTGTGGTTTTGATTTGTATTTCCCTGATGAGGAGGGATGCTGAGCATCGTTTCATGTGTCTGTTGGCCATCTGGATGTCCTCTTTGGAGAAGTGTCTGTTCATATCTTCTGCCCATTTCTTCACTGGATTTTTTGTATTTCGGGTGTGAAGTTTGGTGAGTTCCTTATAGATTTTGGATACTAGCCCTTTAACTGATATGTCATTTATGTTGCCCAAATTTACTGTTACTGCTTATCTTGTAGTTCTTATATTTTAATAGAATTACATGTATTAATCAAGCTAATAGATGGCAATGTTTTGTATTTTTAACCATGTTTTGCTCAAGCATAGTATTTAGGACCCTGTGAACAAAGTATCTCCTATCCACTAGTATCACATGTTCAAATGCAAGATCAAGAAACAAAAACTGAAACAAATACAGCTAAAAAAAATATGAAAAAGAAAGAGAGAAATAAAAAAAAGGAAACTCAGCAAGTCTGTCTATCTAAAGCAGTAATGCTAATATCACAAAGAAGATAACATTTCTCAAATATCTGACCCTCTTATGAGTTACTTCTCTCAGTAAAACTATTTCTCTTGCTACTCTGAATCCAGGTTGGGTTAATCAATATTATAAGATCATCACTCTTCAGTCATTTCTGCCTTTATCTAGTTTAGCATGGATATACAAAACTGTTTAAAAGGAGAAAGATGACTTTAGGGACTTATAGTTTCTGGTTTGGCATGCAAAGGTCTTAGAACCAACTACCCCATCCTAACAAGTAAAAAGCTAAACCAACTGAAAAAGCAATGACTTTTCTTAGGTCAGTCAGAGAAGTGAGGGAATAGAGAAAACAACTATCAAAAAAATTGGAAAGAAAGACAGGCAAGTATAGAGAATCATAACTTAATACACCAGAACCCTCTGTGGGAACCAGTACTAAGGCAGGAAAATCTGACTTGTAGTTGATGAATCACTGGAGGCTCAGTGTGGACAACTCTGAGAGACTGAAACTCCAAAGGGACTCAGTCATCAGAGGTTACCCACCTTGTAGTGAGTTTTACCTCTGGGAACTCTCCCAACTTTCACAGCAAAAGTTAGGGGGAAGCCCCATCATGCTTCTGGTAAGGAGAGAAGAAAAGAGACCATTTTCAAATATGTAAGGACAATTTGTTGCCTTGCCCTTAACAAGCCTGCCCTTAAGAGAAGCTATTTGATCAGAGTCCAAACTATTGGGGTTTTATCAGAGCCTAACCAACCTGGGGGGAGGGAAATACTCAACTTCATCCCAGTCTAAACTTCCTTTTCCACTTAATGAGGTAAAAAAAAATGAGATGCACTGATAAAGTTTATAGCCCAGTGACCTAGGCCCACTGAAAGACTTGAGCTAATTATAGGATTAGAGAGCATCTCTTCTCCCCTGCATCTTACCACTATATTGCTAAAGGCTTATATACCCAACACTTCCATTTACCCAGTACATCATGCCTACCTGTCAATAAAAATTATGAGTCACACTAAAAGGCAAAACCACAGTTTGAAGAGACTGAATAAATATCAGAACCAAAGTCAGATACAGAAAAGATGTTGGAATATCATACTATAAATTTAGAAAAACCAATGTTAAGATGCTAAGTAAGGGCTGCAATGGAAAAAGTTGACAATATGGAAGAACACATGGGTAATGTAAGCAGTGAGATGAAAATTCCAAGAAAGAATAAAAAAGAAATGCTAGAGACCAGAAATACTGTAACCAAAATGAAGAATTATTTTGATAGATTCACTTATAGATGAGACATGACTGAGGAAAGTGTTTCTGAGCTTGAGGCTATATCAATAGAAACCTCTAAAATTGAAAAGCAAAGAGGAAAAAACAAGACTGAAAACATGGAACAGAATATCTAAGAACTGTGGGGGCAACTACAGAAGATATAACGTACAATTAATGCCAAAAAGAAAGGAACACAGGCTGTATTTGAAGCAATGGTGATTGAAAAATCTGAATTCTCCCCTGAAATCATGAAAGCAGGAAAAGAGTAGAGTGTTGAAGGGAGAAAATTTAACCTAGAATTATGTACCGTGTGAGATTATCCTTCAAAGTGAAAGTGAAATGAAAACTTTCTCAGAAAACAAAAATTAAGTGAATTTGTTACCAGAAGACCTGCCATACAAGGAATATTACAAGTTTTTCAGAGAGAAAGAACATGATGGAGGTCAGAAACTCAGATCAATGTAAAGAAAGGAAGAGCATCAGAAGATTAATAAGTAAATGTAAAATAAAAACTTTATTTTTAACTCTTAATTGGTTTAACAAATGACAGTTTATTCAAAATAATAATCGGGGCTCCTGGGTGGCTCGTCGGTTGAGCGACCAACTTCGGCTCAGGTCATGATCACACAGTTCGTGGGTTTGAGCCCCACATGGGGCTCTGTGCTGACAGCTAGCTCAGAGCTTGGAGCCTGCTTTGGATTCTGTATCTCCCTCTCTCTCTGACCTTCTCCTGCTCACACTGTTTCTCTCTCTCTCTCAGAATAAATAAAACATTAAAATTTTTTTAATTTTAAAAAACAAATAATAGCAAAATTTTATTATATAATATATATTTATCTATTAATACTTATCATATGGTATTAGCTTATATAATATAAGTATATTAGTATATAGAATTGGTGTATATGAATCAGTATTAGTATATATTACTATATTATACATATGTATATAGTGTTTCTATATATGTATTAGCATATACAGTATAGTATTAGGATATATGTTATATATGGTATTAGTATACACATAAGTGTGTATGTATATATATGTGTAAACTAATGTATATGTGTATACTAATATTAATGTATAAGTGGAATAAATAACAACAATGATACAGGGGCAGGAGAGAGGAATAAAGAATATTTTGTTATTATAAGTCACTTGCAATACCCTTAAAGTATTACAGTATTATCTGAAAATGGACTTGAATTAGTTGTAAATACATATTTGCAAACTCTAAGGCAACCATGAAAAAAGTAAACAAACAAAAAGAAGAATAAGTGGTATGCTAAGAAAGGAGATAAGATGAAATAATATAAAATGCTCAACTAAAAGCACAAAAGGAGAAAAAGAGTGGAGACAAAACAATAGGAACAAAGAATGAAGGCTGCAAATAGAAAAAAGTAATAAATATGGTATATATCGCTCTGACTATATCAACAATCACTTTGAGTGTCAGTGACCTATATACACCAATTAGAAGACAGAGAGTGGATCAAAAAATACAGTTCCATTATATGTTTTCTAAAATAAACACACTTTAAATATGAAGACACATATAGATTACAATAAAGGGATGGAGAAAGCTACACCATGCTAACACTAACCAAGAGTAGGCAGAAGTAGTTATAATAATTTCAGAGAGATCAGACATCAAAGCAATGAAAGTCATCAGGGATAAAGAGAAGCATGACATAATAGGTGGCCAATTCTCCAAGAAGACATAGCAACTCCTAATGTGTTTTTACCCAACATCAGGGCATCAAAATATGTAAAGTAAAACCCGATAAAATTGCACAGAAAAATAAATGAATCCACTATTATAGTTGGAGACTTCAAAACCTCTGTATCAAATATGGACATATCCATTAGGAAGAAAATCAGTAAGAACATACTGGAACTCAGCACCACCATCAATCAAATGGCTGTAATAGACCTATATAGATTACTTCAGTTAACAACAGCAGAATAGACATTCTTCTCAAATCCACATGGAACATTCCTCAAGATAGATCACATTGTGGACCATAAGACACCCCTTAACAAACTTGAAAGAATAGAAATCATACAATGTCTGCTCTCAGACACCAATAAAGTTAAATTAGAAACTAACAACAGAAATATTGATAATTCTAAAGTTCTTGGAGATTATTATACAACACAATCCCAAATAACAGAGGGGTTAAAGAAGAAATCTCAAGATAATTTAACTTTAGAAATGGAAAGCTATTTTGAACTAAAATAAAATGGAAATACATTTTATTAAAATTTGTGAAATATAGCAAAGTAGAGCTTAGGGGGAAATCCATAGCATTGAATATATATGTTAGTAAAGAAGAGATTAAAATCAATAATTTAAACTTCCATTTTAAGAAATTAGAGAACAAAGAACAAATCAAATCAAAAGTAAGCAGAAGAAAAAGTATATACTATTAAAGCAGAAATCAATAAAATTAAAAATGGGAAATCAATAAAGAAAATCAATAAAGCCAAAAGTTGATTATTTGAAAAGTCAAATAAAATCAATTAAACTTTTAGTGAGATTTAAAAAAAGGATACAAATTACTAATACCAAACTGAAAGAAAGGACATTACTACAGATCCCATGAACATTAACAAGCTATTAAATAAATATGGTAAACAACTCTATACCCACAAATTTGATAACATAGATGAAACGGACCAACTTCTTGAAAGACATAATCTGCCGAAACTCACACAAATAGAAATAGACAATCAGAACAAGCTTATATCTATTAAAGGAATTAAACCAATAACTTCCCAAAATGGAAAGTTCCAGGCTCACATGGGTTCATTGGTAAGTTTTAACAAAACTTTAATGAAGACCTTATGTCATATCCCTAGAATCTCTTCCAGAAGATAAAAGCAGAGGGAATTAGTACAAACCATTTAATGAGGCCAGCATTACCCTAATACTAAACCAGAAAAGGACATTACAAGCAAACTAGAGACAAATATTTTTTATTAAAAAATTTTTTTGTTTATTCATTTTTGAGAGCAGGGTGAGTGACAGAGAGAGAGGGAGACACAGAATCCAAAGGTGGCTCCTGGCCTGAACTGTCAGCACAGAGCCTACGGAGGCTTGAACTCATGAACCATGAAATCACGACCTGAGTCAAAGTCAGACACTCAACTGACTAAGCCACCCAGGCTCCCTAAGACTAATATTTTTAATGAGTATGTATGTAAAAATCCTCAATAAAATATTAGCAAATTGTATCCAACTATATATATATATATATATTAAAAAATTATACACCTCAATTATCCACCTCCAGTTGGATTCATCCTATATATTCCAGGTGGGTTCAACATTCAAATATCAATAAATATAATCCATCATATCAACAAGCTAAAGATGAAAATTTACATGACAGTATCAATAAATGAAGAAAAAGCATTTGGCAAAATCCAATACTCGTTCATGATGAAAACTTTCAGCAAACGAGAAAAAGAGAGAAACTTCTTCAACTTGTAAACAATATCTCCCCAAAACCTACAGCTAATTTTGTATTTAATGGTGAGAAATTCAATTTCCTGCTGAAATTAGGAGAAAAGCAAGGATATCCTCTCTCATTATTCTTTTTCTACATTGTGCTAGAAGTCTTAGCTAATACAGTAAGATAAGAAAAGGAAATAAAGCAGAGGAAGTTTATGGCCTTTGTTTGCTGATGACATGATTGTCTATGTAGAAAACCCAAAAGATTTGACAAAAACTCCTAGAACTAATAAGCAGTTGTAGCAAGGTTACAGGACACAAGGTTAATACACAAATTTGGCCCCTTCCTATATGCCAGCAATGAACAAGTGGATTTTGACATTGAAAACACATTACTGTTTTCCGACTCACCCCCATGAAATACTTAGATGCAAATCCAGCAAAATATACTCAAGTTCTATATAAGGAAAACTGTAGTCTCTGATGAAAGATATCAAAGAAGAACTAAATAAATAGAAAGACATTCCATATTTATATATTGGGAAACTCAGTATTGTCAACATGTCAGTTCTCTGATTGATCTATAGACTCACTGGAACCCCAGTCAAAATCTGGGCAAATTATTTCTTGGATATCAATAAAATGATTCTAAATTTTACATGCAGGGATAAAAGATTCAAAATAATCATCTCAATTTTGAAGGAGAACAGAGTTGGAGGACTGACAGTACTCAACTTCAAGACTTACTATAAATCTACAGTAATCAAGATATTGTGTTTATTGGCAAAATAATAGACAAATAGTTCAGAGGAACAGAACAGAGAGCCCAGAAATATATACCCATAAATATAGTCAATTTTCTGACAAAGGAGCAAAGACAATACAATGGAGCAAACATACTTTTGTCAACACTTGGACCTCCATATGCCAAAACAAACAAAGAAACAATGCACCTAGACCCAGACCTTACACCTTTCACAAAAATTAACTCAAAATGGTTAATGTACCTAAACATAAAATGCAAAACTAAAAAATTCATAGAAAATAACATAGAAGAAAATGTACTTGAGCTTGGTATGGAGATGACTTTTTAGATACAATAGCAAAGGCACAATCCATGACAAAAATAATTTATAGGTTGGGCTTCATTAAAATTAAAAATTTATGCTCTTTGAAAGACAACATCAAGAAAATAAAAACACAAGCCATGCACTGGAAGTAATTATTTGTAAAAGGTGCATCTGACTAAGGACTGTTATCCAAGTATTTAAAAAACCCTTAAAACTCATTAAGAACGAAAGGAACTACCTGATTAAAAAAATAGGCAACATGATGAACTTCGTTCATTAAGGAAGATATACAGAGGAAAAATAAACATATGGAAAGATGTCCCATGTCCTTAGGGAATTACAAATTAAAACAACAGTGAGATACCATTGCACACCTGTTAGAATGACCAAAATCCAAAACACTGACAACACCAAATGGTAGTGAGGATGTGGAGCAAGAACTCTTATTCATTGTTGGTGGCAATGCTAAATGGTACAGCCATTTTGAAAACAATGTGGCAGTTTCTTATAAAACTAAGCATACTCTTAACCATATAATCCAGTGATTATACTCCTCGGTGTTTACCTGAATGACAACTTATATCTACACAAAAATGCATGCAGATGTTTGCAGCAGATATATTTGTAATCGTCAACACCAAGATTGTCCTTCAGCAGGAAAATGGATAAGTCAACTGTGTTACATCCAGACAGTTGAATATATTCCAGCACTATGAGGAAATGAACTATCAAGTCTATTTCTTGATCTTATTTGTATAGAGAAGAAAGTCATTTTTATAAAATGGGAGCCACTCTATGCATTAAGTAATATAAGGAAAGGGGATTTTCCTAGAACAGTCAGAAATACTTCGGAGAGGAAGTCTAACATTGGTAGTGAGTAATAAGAGGCTTTTAGTAGAAAATAAAAGGGCTCAGTTGATTCTTGATGTTCCCAGATAAAACATGGCTAGATATGACTTCCAACTCAAATGGGTCTCAATTTACTATCTGGACACATAGTCATCTCTTCCAGACCTTTCAAACACCCCTTCCCAATTCCTGGAATACTTTCTTATAAATTAAGATCAGCTTTATATCTTTTAATTACATCTTTTAATTTATTATTGCTGCTATATAGGATCATTATTTTTTTTTTAATTTTTAATGTTTATTTACTTTTGAAAGAAATAGAGACAGAGTGTGAGTGAGGAGGGGCAGAGAGAGGAGATGCAGAACCCGGAGCAGGCTCCAGGGTCTGAGCTGTCAGCAGAGAGCCCGACCCAGGGCTTGAACCCACATACTGTGAGATCATGAGCTGAGCTGAAGTCAGCCACTTAACTGACTGAGCCATCCAGGCACCCTATAGGATCATTATTGATTTTAGTTTATTGGTTAATTTATTTATTTTATTTTCAATCATTTGTTAATTCTCATAAATGTTTAAATTTTGTTTTCAGATTTGTGAAATATAACACACATTCAAAAAGTTGAATAAAGAGGGCACTCGTGGGGATGAGCACTGGGTGTTATGTGGAAACTAATGTGACAATAAACTATTTGTAAAAAAAAAAAAAAAAAAGTTGAATAAAGCATAAATGTCCGGTACAATGAAAAACTAAAATAAATATCTGCATAGGTATCACACAAGTAAAAAAAAAAAAAAGAATATTGCTAAGATTTCAGAAGCTCTTCACATGTGAGTCTCCAGAATTTTCTTTAAAAAAAAAATGAGAAGAAGATGGGGCACTTGGGTGGCTGAGTCAGTTGAGTACCCAACTCTTGATTTTGGTTCAGGTCATGAGATGGAGCCCTTGGAGCCCTGCATTGGGCTCCACACTGAGTGTGGATCCTGCTTAAGGTTCTCTCTCTCTCTCTCTCTCTCTCTCTCTTTCTCTCTCCGTCTCCCCACTCCCTCCACTCTCTCTCCCTAAAATTAAAAGATGAAGAAGAAGAAAAAGAAGCAGAGGCAGCGGCAGAAGAAGAAGGAGAAGGAGAAGGAGAAGGAGGAGAAGAAGAAGAAGAAGAAGAAGAAGAAGAAGAAGAAGAAGAAGAAGAAGAAGAAGAGGGAAGAGGTGGTGGAAGTAGAAGAGGAGGAGGGAGATAAAAGAAAGAAAAGAAAATCAAATTGCTCATAACAACAATAAAAAAAATTCCTTTCCACTTATTTTATCATTCTTTCTTGTTTTGCTGAGCTGCACAGAACCCAGAGTATTATATTGACTAGCATTGTGGATTTCTCAAGCAGTGCCATATTTAAGTGATGTGAAGCCCACACAGAAATTTTGAGATAGTAGATTTCCTTAGACAGGAACTGGCTATTGGCATCTCTCTCATGGTGATTACAGGATCCATTTTAGTACCCTGGGTTATTAGGCTTCTATTTCTAATTTATCTAAATATCAATGTTCCTCACTTATTAGTTATATAATTTTCATACTTTTACTCAATAAATGTTAATTTTGCAACTAATAAATGGACTCATTCATCAGAAGCTTATGATATAGGTGGAGAGATAAAACATATACATATAAAACAATTCATACTTCACATTCAACAATAATGCAGTGACTAAATCATGATGTAGGCAATAAATGCTTTAAGTCTTCCAGTGAGCTGATATATGGAGAGAAAGCTGATTTATCTTTCAACTGGAAATGCTTGATTTTTTATCTCTGGGGACCCCTGGGTGTCTGGTTTTACTTTTGGCCACGACAATGGCAGCGGTATTTATGATGTGCTGTTTAAGACCCAAAACTCCTGGGGTGAACTCCAGGGTCAGTTTCTTTACTGATGGTATGCAACTGGCCTAACCAGTTAGATAACCTGGCTCCACTACCCAAGGAGCCACTGAGGGCTTTTGGGTCAGATTTCTACTTCAGATTTCATACAGAAATCTCTCGGTTCAAGCAAAAGGACCAGTCAGTCCGTGGTGCTCTGAGAAAAGGCGCTGGGGAGTTTGGGTCTTGTGATGCCTCCTGGGTCTCCTTGATGCTTGCCAACATCCTCTTTTTCTTGCTGCCCTGCGTCCTTTACTTTTATCTTATTATTTTTATCAGAGTATAATTACATACAGTGTTATGTTAGTTTCAGGTGTACAACATAATGATTCAGTGATTTTATACATTACTCAGTGCTCGCCATGGTGTCATCACCATCTGTCACCAAACAACATTAATTACAATCTTAATTGACTATATTTCCTATAGTGTGCTTTTTATCTCTATGACTTATTTATTGTGTACCTGAAAGTTTAGACCTTTTAATCCCCTTTTTGTATCTTTTATCTTTGAATAAAAGGCTTATGTGAGTACACTCTGTAGAGTTCCGCCGTGAGGTCTTTTTAAAATACCCAACTGAAGAACACCATACTGTTAGCTGAACACCATGGAGGTAGTGACCCAGATGGGACATTTGAAATGACCCTCCCCACTGTGTTTAAATAATAAAATCTAACGGATGGCTCAGGGGAAAGGAAGATGAGATATGGGGTGGGGATTGGGGGGAATGAAAACATTGTTTCCAGGTGGTTTCTCCCTGACTATTCTAGGTTGACATCACAGAAATACTCCTTTCACTGACAGGCAGAGAGGCATTTGTGGGTCCGGGACCAGGGGAGGTAGGTAAATAGAAAGCATGAGAGATTCAATCTGAAGGGAAGTCAGCCGAGAGTTGGAGCCTTGCCGCTCCTATCTGTTCTAGCTCAAGTGACCAGTAGCACCCTGAAGCTGCTAGTGCCACCATGTAGGGCCTGTGACTGTCTGTAAAGGGGAGGAATGGAGTATCTGGGAGGAATTTGGAAAGACACTTGCTTTAACTGGAATTTGGTCAGTGATAGGACTATGCTACTTTTTAGATCCATTTTGCAGCTCTTCTAGAAATTGCTATTAAAAGGAAAATTGAGTTTGGGGAATTAGAGGTGACATCATGTGCAGTTGTACTCAGGATACTCACTTGGCCTGGAGCTTTCACAGGGATGTGGCCAGAGGGGCAAACCCCCACTAGGTTAAGCTGTATGATGGCAAGAGTGTGTGGTACATGCCCCAGGAAGGGGAATTGCTCACTGCCTCTTTTGGATAGTAAATGAAATACGCCAAGACTACTGGAATGCTGAGAATAACAGCATCTTTAGATTGGTTGTGTGATGAGCAGGTGTGGTTGGTACTGAGCTAAAGGAGTCACAACTCCAAGGGTGCCTACTTTGTTGGGAGGGACAAGATGATTTGAGAGAAGCTCCCCTTGATCTCTTTGCTCAGTTCTTCTGAATGGGGTTTAATGATGGGGGAGAATAAGATTATTCTCCTAGGAAGAATTAGGGCAATAAGAATACAAGAGATGGGGACGAAACCTTGGGACAATTGAACCAGGCAAAAATGTTTTATGGTTGATTAAAAATGGCATGAGAAGGTGGGGGATGGGGAAGATAAATGGAGTAGTCACTAAATGTTAATGAATCACTATAAAAGATTGTAAAAACTCCAAAACCAATTCCTCAGATTGTGAAATGATCAAGGCAGATTCATTCAAACTACCCTGGTCCCGGCGGATTAAAAATCTGAATATTATACAAAAGAAGAGCCGGATATGTCTTCAGAGCCTATGTAAAAAGTGTAAAAAGTGTAATGTAAAGAGAGAATTATGACTTTGAGTGATGAGAGACTCCAAATCTCTTAGGAAAAAAAAACCCAGTTGGGGACCCACAGTCATTTGCATTGATCTGGGTCAAGAGGACCTATGGGTGGTGAAGAAACTTTATTGGGATTGCTGGCCAGACACTGGTACCCATACCTGCTAATGTGGTATTAAAGGGCATTGTATTTATATTAGGGGAATATGGTGATGTGTTGGTAGAAGAATAGCAAGTGAAAGGGTGGCTTAGAGTGGGGATTTATGTATACAAATATACAAATCCTGCACGGTTATTGCCTCACTCTTACCAGAATGTATTGTTGCAAAGGATGTGATGTCTGAATGGACTCTTCCCTTATCCGAATCATTGGGAAAGGGATGTTGTACAAGTTTGCTCCTCCCCTCATTTTAATTACACATGCTAGATAGAAAATATTTAGAATTACCCGAACCCACTTAAGTGGTTAATTTAAAACCATATGAGATACACTGGAAAGTGATTTTGGCTTTAATTATGGATCTGTGATACGCAGTGATATTAGAATCCACAGATTCTTTATTTCATAGTTCAATATGGCCTATAAAGAGAGCTGATAGGGGCGCCTGGGTGGCTTAGTCGGTTAAGCGTCAGACTTTCGCTTAGGTCATGATCTCGCGGTTCATGGGTTCGAGCCCCGCGTCGGGCTCTGTGCTGACTGCCAGCTCAGAGCCTGGAGCCTGTTTCAGTCTGTGACTCCCTCTCTCTCTGACCCTCCCCTGCTCACACTGTCTCTCTCTCTCTCTCCTAGAAATAAATAAAAAACATTAAAAAAAAAAAAAGAAAAGAAAGCTGATAGATCCTGAAGGTTAACTATACATGGTAAGAGGACTGAACAAGGTGGTGATTATTGTGGAAGCTTCTGCTGCTGGCAGGTATGCAGACTGTAGCTTTTGGCAGAAGTCTGTTACTGCCACCCAGTGGCAACAGTCAGGATTTTTGGACTAGTACTAATGGACTGGTAATGTAGATTGGAAAAGAACCCTTTAGATGATTGGAAAATTAAAGGAACATCCAGCTGGGGTGTCTGTTACAGAAAACCAAGACTAGAAGGAAGAAACTGAAGTGGGACATATTGATGCCTATGAAAACACCCCTTCTGATTTCTAAAGTGACTTGAACTCAAAAGTGTATGCCCGTTTGTACACGGAGGTGGACTTTTGGGTAAGGAGATCAGTAGCTGTAGACATTCGAGCAATGCAATAATGGGCAAGGGAAAAAAAAAAGATGTGTCTAACTCACTCAGAAACTTGAAAAGTTTCTCTGTCAGCAGAAATATCAGAGACTAAGTACAGCCATGAGCCTCATTCCAAGGTAATCTGGGCCCACCCATATCTGCCAGATAATTCGTAATTCTGTGGGGGGTGCTGATCGACTTTCACTAGGATAGATATTCATTCTGGGTTTGTATTTGGATATATGATGGGTAAAGCAAATTCCCCTAAAACCATAGAAGCTAGAACATAAAATATTTCAGTTTGGACTTCTTGCTCATATAGCACCTGATCAGAGAACCAATTTTATTGCAGGGGTAGTGCAACACAGACTATAAAAGTATCATATGCAAGAGTTGAGCCCTACCAAGAAGTGGGCTGACTGACCATTGGAATGAGTAGAACATTAACTTACAAAAGTGAGGCTGAGGAAGGATTGAGGTGATGGCCTCTATGGTTGACTAAATGTGTGTGAAGATTTAACATGGATGGAAGTAAAGCAAGTTTTCCATTGGACAAATTATTGAGCTATTGTGGAGAAGACAGGGAAGAGGGGTGGGACATGGGAACCTACATAACTTTTTCTCTATTTCTAATTTTCTGTTCTTTATCTTTGCCTGATTCTGTAGTGCCAGGAGTGGGATTTCACTTAAGAGTTGCATAAAAAAAGATCTATTGCTTAACATGCCACCATGACACTATCCCTGAATGTCACGTACAACTTCCCAAGAGGATGATGGGCTATTCTTTCTCCCTACCTGCCTAAGCTGGATCTGTTTCTGCTTTTCTACCCATTGGATGAGGCAGTCATAAGTTTGTACTTATCCAATCTTCCTCTATTTGCAAAAGGAAATTCATTGGCAAGACTTATTACTGCCACCTCTATGGGTTAATCCTCAACTGAACCTTACAGTTGTACTTGGGAATAGAAGGAGGATTTGAGTGAAAACCAACAATAAATTAGAAGACGGAAAGGGGCTGAAAAATGATGAAAAAGAAAACTAGAACAAGAGAATTATCTTATCTTTTAGATAGATTTACAGATGCCTTATTAAGGATGAAGACATTAGCCTACAGAAATCAGCTCCTTTGTTTGAATCTAGTGGTCCAGGAAGGGCTCAGGGAATTAAAGAAGCATTCAATTGTGAGTCCATCTATATGATGGTGCCTTGAAGACATTAACAGCACTCTATAGAGGATACCTTTTGGGAAGAAACATGCAGGAAAAAAAAACAAAGATCACAGTGTATTTTTTTAATTTTTATTTTTTTATTTTTTAGAGAGAGAGAGCATGCATGAGCAGGGGAGAGGGGCAAGGGAGAGAGAAAGAGAGGAAGAAAGAGAGAGAATTCCAAGCAGGCTGTACACTCAGGGCTGAGCCTCACGTGGGGCTTGATCTCATGACTCCAGTATCATGACCCAAATGGAAATCAAGAGTTGGGCACTCAAACTACTGAGCCACCCAGGCACCCCTCACTGTGTAATTATTAAACTAAGTGATGATATGTTGAGGGAGATGCCTAAACACAATAAATATATGTTTACATGTTCAATTTATCATAGTATTATGTGTCCTAATGCATATAATCCATATTTTTTGTGGATGGAAGGCAGTCATCAAAATAAAGAATACTTGGTAAACAATAGTAATATTAATTTAGGGGTGATTTGTAATGTCAGTTTAGGGGTGTCCTGGTGGGCCCTGATGTTCACCAAGTGATGGTGGATTCAACTATTTCTCCTTCCAGATCTACCAGGTTTTGCCTCAAGTAGTTTGACACTCTGCTGTTAAATGCATACATGTTAAGGATTATTGTATCTTCTTGCAGAATTGACCCTTTACATTATGTAATCCGTCTCTTTATCTTTGATTATCTTCTTGTTCTGAAGTTTGCTTGGTCTGAAATGAATAGAGCCGCTTCAACTTTCTTTTGATTACAGTTAGCTGGCATATCTTTCTCTATCCCTTTACTTTCAATCTATTTGAATCCTTATATTCAAAGTAAGCTTTTTTTTATATAGACAGTAGATAATTGTGTAGTATTTTTTTATCCCTTCTGACAATTTTTATCTTTTAATTGCTTACATTTTAAGTGGTTATTGATAATGCTACTCCTTTCTTTATGTAGAAACCAGTTTCTGGGCCATAATAAATTACCACAAAATGGGTGGTTTAAACAACAGAAATTTATTGTCTCTGGATTCTGCAGGTCAGAAGTTTGAAATCAAGGTATCAGCAAAATTGGCTCCCCCGAGGGCTGTGAGGGAGAAGCAGTCCCCTCTGCTAGCTTTTGAGAGCCGCAGGCATTCTTTGGCTTGTAGATGGCATTCTCTTTATATCTTCACATCATTGTCCCTTTCTGTGTGTAAATATATGTCCAAATTTCCCCCTTTTTATAAGGAAACTACTCATATTGAATTGGGGCCCACCCTAATGACTTCATTTCAACTTGATTATCCCTGAACAAATTCTATTTCCAAATCAAGTGGCATTTTCAGTTGCTGAGGTTAGGACTTCAACGTATCACTCACTATGTGAGGGACACAATTCAATTCATAACAGTCTGTCTCCAAGTCTCCTAAATCCATGTCCTCCTCACAGGCAAAATCTGTTCACCCTATCCCAACATCCCAAAAATCTTTATTACTTTACTGTCAACTCTAGCGCTAAAATCTTATCATTTAGATCATTTTGCTTGCTATGAATAGAGCTTGATTCATTCTGGGGCAGTAGTCCTCTTTACCTGCAAACTTGTGAAACCAGACAAGGTACCTGCTTCCAAAATACATGGTAGGACAGGCATAGGATAGATGTTCCCATTCTAAGATGAACAAATTGGAAGGAAAAGGGGGGTCAAGGGCCCTAAACAAGTTAGAAAATTAGTAGAATAAATCCATTCGAATTTAACCTTTGAGACTAATCCCTTTTGGTTCAATGATTTGTCTTCTGAGCATACTGGGGTGGCAGCCCTGGGCGGTGGCCCATCCTTCTCTGCCTGGGAAGTCACTCCACCCTTTGGAACCCATGATGTGGCCCTGACTTTTGGAACAGAGGAGGCTGTGGCCCAGGTCCCTGGGCTTTTGGCCTCCAGGCCCTAATGTCAATGACAGACCTACTGGCCTCTGAACTTCCTGTGAGGTAATTCTTCTGTTTTTTTTTAAGAGTAACACATTTTTACAGCTAAAGTGCTCTATTCACCTGTTTCCTGCCTATAGAATCCTAGAAGTCTGAGTCTTCCTTCATTTCATGTGGTATCTATCTGCCTCAGTCCAAGCTGGAACTGTTTCTGCTGACATGGTCAATCCACCTCCTTAAATTCTAACTAGCAATTCCTTCCTCTTGCATTTATTATAAGCATTAAGGAGAGACCAGACCATGCCTTCAACAGTTTGTCAGAAACAGCCTCAAATACATATCTGTGTTTGTTGCTTACAAATTCTACTTACTGCCTAACAGAACACAATTCAGACAAGTTCTCTACCACTTTATGATAAGGATTGCCTTCCCTGCAGTTACAAATAACATGTCCCTCATTTCTGTCTGAGATCTCACCAGAAGCACGTTGAACATTCATGTTTCTACAACAGTCTCTTCAAGGTAAGCTTGGCTTTTTCTACCAAACTCTTCATAATTCTTCCAAACTCTACATGTTACCAAATTTCAAAGCCACTTCCACATTTTTAGATGTGTCACAGCAGCACTCACTGTTACTAGAATCTGTAATAGTTCCCTGGGTGGCCATAACAAAGAATTCCACACTGGGTGGATTGAGTAACAGGAATTCATCTCACCATTTCAGGGGCTAGAAGTCCAAAATCAAAATATTGGCAGGTTGGTTCCTTCTGAAAGATGTTCATTCTATCCCAATATCTCCCAAAGTGAATATTTCAGCATCAGCTCTGAGTCTAAAACCACATCCTCTGAGTCCACCAAATCAATGATGGATGAGGCTTAGGGTGTTATTCTGCTCCACACCTCTCTCCCAGCTTCTGATAGCTTCAGACATTCCTCAGCTTGTAGATGACATTATCTCTGTTTTCTTTACTTTATCTTCTCATTAGGTATGTCTGCCTCTGTGTCCAAATCTCCCTCCATGCTTTTAAAATGAGGACAATGGTAATTAATACTGGTTTATACCATGCTGATGTTATTTTCACTTGATTACATTCATTTTCAATTAAGGCTGCTTCCTGTGGTAATGGGGATTAGGGCTTCAACATATATTTTTTGATAAACACAATTTAACCCATAAAATGATGTGTATTATTTGCATCCTCCCTGAATAACTTCTCTTAATATTTATTGAAGACTATATGTACTTGTGATGACTTCTCTGTTTTTGTTTATCTGAGAAAGTCTTTCCTTCACTTTGGAAGAATAATTTCAGGTGGCTGTTTTTTTCCTTCAAACATTAAATATTTTAGTCCATTCTCTTCTTGCTTGCATGGTTTCTGACAAGAAGTGCCCTAGAATTCTAATCTTTTCCACTCTCCAGCTGTCTTTGATTTTCTAAATTTTGAATATGATGAAATAGATGTATTTATTTTTTTGTTTTTTGGTATTTTTCCTGTTTGGTGTTCTCTGAGCTCCCTGAATCTATGTCTATCATTCATTTTGGAGAGTTCAGGACATTACTATTTTATATATTTCTTCTTTTTTATTCACACTTTCTTCTCTTGGTATTCTAATTACAGTTATGTAACTTTTAATTAATTAAATACATATTTATTGAATACCACTATATGTCAAACTTTATCCTAAGAACTAAACATATACCTGTGTGCAAAAAAAAAAAAAAAAAAGAAAGAAAGAAATAGTGAATGATTTTTAAACTGTATAGACCTGTGGTTAGTGCATTTCTAAATAACTGCATCTTTGTTCATTCAGAAATTGTATACAATGTTTGACACTTTAAGTACAACTTTTTATAGTATTATTGAGATATACTTCATATAGCTTATAATTTGCCCATTTAAAGTATACAATTCAATGGCTTTTGGCACATTCAGAGTTATTCATCCATCATGACAATCAATTTCAGAATATTTTCATTGACCCCAACTAAGACCTTATGAGTCTTAAATATCACTCATCAATTCTTCTATTACCCCTCCAGGGGTAGACAGCCACTAGCGTCTTTTCTGTCTGTATACATTTGTCTGTGTTTGACATTTCCTGTAAGTGGAATCACAACATGCAGCCCTTTGTGGCTGTCTTTTTCACTTCAGGTTTTTAAGGTTTGTCTATGCTTCAGCAAGTAATGATACTTAATTTCTTTTTCTTTTCTTGCTGAATAATATTCCACTGTATACCACATTTTATTTATCCATTCATCAATTGGAAAACATTGAGTCATTCCTACCTTTTAGTTATTATAAATAAAGCTGCTATCATCATTTGTCTAAATGTTTTCATAAGGGCACATGTTTTCATTTCTCTTTCATTTCATTAGATTTCATTTCATCTTTTTTGCACACATAGCTAGGAGTAGAACTGTTAGATCACATGGTAACTCTAGTTTAACCTTTTCATGCATTGCCAGTTTGCTCTCCAAAGCAGCTGTACCATATTACATTCACACTAGCAATGTATGAGGGTTCCAACTTCTCTGTATCTCGGTCAATACATTATTATCTATCTTTCTGATTGAAGCCATCTTAGTGGGTACAAAGTATAGTCTTGTTTCTTGTGCGTTTCTCTGAGATGTAGTGGTGCTAAGCCTCTGTTCATGTAGGGGTTTTCCTCCCATTTGTATATCTTTAAAGAAATATTTGTCTAGATCTTTTGCCCATTTTCTTAATTGGATTATCTTTTGTTATTGAGTTGTAACATTTTTAAAGTGTATTTTCCCTGTTGGGAGCGCAGCTGAGCTGGGAGCAACAGCATAGCCGCCAGGTGTCAAAGTAGCTATTTAAAGCAACAGGCCAAAAATGAAAGAGTTAAGCCTTTAATTACTTACTGAGATGATATAAGCAAGAGACTAAAATCAGAGAAAGTGCCGTCTCTCCCTTTTGATTTTTCCCCATGGAATGATGCCCCCGTTGACAGTCAGGTAGATCAGCAGAGATGTAGTATTTTCTTATGGTTGAGGAAGCCCTAACAAAACTTTGGCAGTCTTGGGGACTGTGGGGCTGAAGAAAGGGAGGGGAGAAAGAGGAGGAGTGTAAAAATACAGGGTGCTGGGTTGGAGGAGGGAAAAGTGTCTTAAAGTCGTCCTTCTGTCCCCTGTATAAAAAATAGCAGAGGTACTTGGGAAAATCTGTTCAAGGCCTCAAATAAAGTGGGCTAGGAATGAAAGCACTGGAGTTAAGAATGTAAATATGCAAAAAGCATGATCTTGACCATCAGAGTGGCTTGAGTCCTTGAGTACAACTGCTGTCAGAAATTGCAATACACAGGACATGCACCAAGTCTGGTGCATGGAGTGCACCTTACCCCAAGGCCTACTGGATAACATTGCCCATGTTCAGACCTGAAAAACCACAAGATGATTTTTAACCAGGAGTCAGACTCCTTTCTAGTACAAGTCCCTTATCCGACACATGATTTGGAGAATTTTTCTTTCATTATCCACCTTGTCTTTTCACCTTCTTGATAGTTTGGGAAGTTTTTCTTGTTCTGTCTTTAATCTCACCGCCTCTTTCCTCAGCTATATCCAGTCCACTGATGAGCCTACGAAAAGCATTCTGGTTTTGATTTCTAGCATTTCCTCTTGATTCTTAGAGTTTCCATCTCTCTGCCTGCATTACTCATTTGTTCTTACAGCCTGTCCACTTTTTCCATTAGAGTCTTTAGTATGTTAATCATATTTATTTTAAATTCCCAGTATGATAATTCCAACATCTCTGTCATGTCTGAATCTAATTCTGATACTTTCTTTGTCCCTTCAGACTGCTTTTTCTTGCTGTGTAGCACTCCTTCTTTCTGTTGAAAGCCTGACATTATGTATTGGAGAACAGGAAATAAACTAAATAATCCTTTAGTATAAAGTTTGTGTTAATCTGGGTAGCAGATAGCTGTGCCAGAGGCTTGAAATGCATCTAATGTTCTCATTTTTGTTTCCCCTGTTGAGGTTGGACTTTCCTAAGTACTACTTCTCAGAGAGAGTCTATGTCTTGTAAAACTAACAATCACATTCCATTGTTATTCTCCTGGAACCCTGTTGGTGTAGTAGTAATCTAGGGTTGGAGGCGAAAAACCATTCCATAATCTTATGACTACATCTTTCTTTTAGTAATCCTGGGTCTTGAGCTGTGCTCTTCACAAGTGGTTTTGGGGGGAGTCCTCTCTAACTTTCATTCCAAGAATTATTAATCAAAATTGCCAAAGTAGATTTATACAGCTACAGATCAGTAGCAAAAAAAGAGGGAAATGAAATGGTCGAGACACTTTAAAATGTTCGAAAGGAGTCTATATTTGCTAAAAATTTATAGTTAAACTATGGTTACACAACAGATTTTCCATCCTTCATTTTCTCAGTAAACTCTTCCTCATATTTGCCTTTCTCTTTTCCAACTTGTCAAGATTTGGCTTTGTGCTCAAGAATTTTTTTCCTGATCTTTGTTCAGTGTTAGCCTGGTGATAATCACCCTGCTTGAGTGAATGCCCATGTGAATAGTTATGGCACTAGCTTTCCCCCACTTGATGTAGATGATACATTCCTTTATCTACCTCTGCACCTGGACTACCTTGCCAATTGGCTGATCTTTGTGGTGTCCATGAATGGCCCAGACCTCATCGTGCTTGTGAACAGACAGGGAGAGGGCATTGTCTTTCTGAGGCAGCTCTTTGGAGAGATGGCAGACATGACTTTTCTGGGCACATGCAAGGGGGCACTAAGGTGGTGTTTGCATTTTTTGTTGCAGTCATAGGTCACAAAAGGATTGAACCTCATGATGAGCTGGCACCAGGTGGGCTCAAAAGTACATACATTCAACTGTGTTTCTGAGATTTTCTCACCCCCTTAGGTGAATCATGGAAGCTACAGGGTGGTGAAGCCAGAGATATGTCCTTATGGCAGGTGGGATAAGGCCTGGCATTTATTTTCCCCTACAGAGTAGGCCCTTGCTGTGGAGAATGCCTTAGGCATATTACTACATTGTTACTCTTCTTTTCCTGCCAGAGCCAGGAGGGGATCGTTCTCACCATTTCACCATGAGAACATAGTGGGTTTGCTGGAAGTAAAGCCCAGGAGAGTGTGGGGCACCATAGGACTGTGGCTACCAAGAATGTCTTTTGCATAGGAGAATCCAACCCAGTCTCCAGAAATGTATCAAAATGACCACTTAAGGATCTCTAAGAGTTTATAGTTCTAGTAGCTTCTGTTCTTCAGGTAATCAGATCTCAGCTGTGACTCTCTGGCAAAACCAGTTGATTTTTAGTTCATTCAATTTTTTTCTTGTTATAAAGATGGGAGCATTGACTTCCAAATTCTCTACATGTCAGAGATGCTGGAAAACATATCTTAGAGCGAGGACTACTAGAATGTCACTCTTACCCTCTCTTTCCAGGGTGGATGCATCATCCTGTTTAAAAAATCATTTCCTCTCAGTTAGGAGGGTTCTTTTTTTCTCTCAAAGAAAGGAATAACTGTGTTAATGCATACAAACATCTTAGAGCAGTGCCTGGCACAAAATAATACTTAATAAATATTGGCTATTATTAAATCTCCCAAAAATTCATCTATTTCTCTATTGGTGTGAGAGTGTGGGTATGTTTTTAAGACAATGTATCCGTTGTCCATTTGGAATTTAGAGACGAGGCTCAGATTGGCATCAGAACTGATAGAAATCAGCAAGCAGCTTCAAGTCATGAGGCTAGGCTATAGCAAAGGGTTTTCTAATTTAGAGACACGCCTTTGTCCCTGAAGATGCAGGGCAGAAATCCAACAGCTTTGTTTTATTTTGTTGAAATCATTGTGTGTTTGAAGAATTGTCCTCATATATAGTTTATGGATTCTGGAAGACTTCCTACAAAAGCAAGACTCTTTGATCTATAAGGGTTTGCTTTTCTTCTCAAACACACACACACACACACACACACACACACACACACACACACACCAAAACAAAACAAAAAACCCCAAACCCAACAACAACAACAACAGAAAACTACCACTAGCAACAAATAAAGCCAATACAAAACTCTAAAAAGTTTTTGAGGAGCTTTGAAGACCTGTCCTTCTCCCTGGAAAGAATCTCATGTTATGATATATGCAGCTGCATTGCCATGATTGAGAATGTGATCCAAGTTCTTCAACAGAAATGGAGATGTTCACGTAAAGCAGGTTGGGAAAGATTCTCTTCTGAGCTGATTGTTTAATTCCATATTGACTTTTTTCTCCATGCCAAGTTTGGCCAACAGTCACATATTGAAGTTAAAAAAAAAAAGTTTGTCTCAAGAGTACTCAATCTTCCTTTTTGCTCTTTTCACTAGTTTCATTCTACCTTCAAGTCTATCAAATTTCAGTATCTTCAGTGGTAAATATCAATAAGTGCCCATACATTGCGTGCTAAATATGTGGGAAATTATAAGAAATATCATACATGGTTCTGGCCTCCTACAGATTCAGTCTTTTTGCAACTTTGACTAGTTCTACCTTCCTTGAATCTTATCCTGTATTTTCTCTTTAATTTATTCACTAAAGTACAGACTTGTGGAGGAGGATGTAGAATTCATGTGACCTCATTCATTTTACATTTTGTGGCAAAGGTAATGCTATATACACATCCATCATTTCAGCTTAACTTATGTCTAAGGAATTCACCTTATTCAATATATTCAAAATTGATATAGGTTATCCACTTTGTGGATGTGATGGGGCTCCTGTCCATGGAATGATATAAGCCATGATATGATGATATAAGCCATTTCCAGGTCTGACTCCTGAATCATCCTACAAGGTCTTTCTTGCTCTCTCTCTCTCCCTATCATTGCAACCAGAACTGAAAGACTCTAAATTAACAGAGCCACAATATGGAAGGGGAATGATCCCTAAACTGCTTCTTTAAAAATTTTATTTCTTATTTAGAGAGAGAGAGAGTATGTGTGTGTGCGCACGGGTAGGGGAGAGATGTAGAGGGAAAGTGAGACAGAACCTCAAGCAGGCTCCACGATCAGCGCACAACTCTGAGATCATGACCTGAGCCAAAATCAAGAGTCGGAAACTCAGCCAACAGCCACCCAGGCATCCCCCTAAATTGCTTCTTGAAAGAGTGCTATCCCATCTGATAAAGAACATTCTCATTGGATATTGTGATCAGAAAATATATTTTATTATGCATTAGTAATGAATATATGGGGCTTTTTAGTTGTTTGTTATAACAGCTATCATTAAATGATACGTAGAGAATTGAATTTCAGATAATTGACATAATGTGTTCTGGAAGGCATATCATTTTGTGTCAGGGCTGTAATTTTAAGACCTCGAATTTGATGTTATCTTTTTACTTTTTTTACTGTTCAATTTCAGCTAGTTATAAAAACAAGAAAAAGTATAATAAAACATAAGAAATTTATACTGAGCTGTTTAATATGTAGTAATTCCATTTACTGCCTCTGTGCATTTAAAAAATACTGAATTTCAAGACACTCAATCCTTTGGGTACTTGCCATTGCTTCTCTCAATGTGATTTCTGAAACTGAATTTCAAGAGGCATGGCTGAAAGTCTGGGGGGTTTTATATGGTCATGAGATGATTTTTCAAAATTAAATCACAAGAACCACCACTAACTGTATGAAATAAGTCCATTTTCAGTTCCCAGAGGTCAAATTTCCCTTTGAATTGAAATGATAATCACATGAGCTTGTGAATCCTTAATTCCATTTAATACTGCAGCCATGCCAATGGATGGGCTAGACTACTGAAGGTATCTGACTAAAGGAAATACTTTAGGGCCAAAGTAAACTGTCAAAATGAGGCTAAATTTAGCTTTGTAAGAGAGCAGATTTAAATGTCAATGGGTTTCTTACCATCAGCTAAAAAAGTAAAACATTTGTGCTCCACAAAAGCATTTTAAATGCTCTAGAAAGGGCAAGGTTTCTAACCTAGTTTTTCTAAACTACAAGTCTGATATCAGACCCCCTTCAAAGTTGAAGGTTACTTGAAGTCGGATTTGTTTCACATTGGGTTATGTACAGTGTTTTCCAGTGCAAAACTCTTTAGTCCAGCGGCTCTGAGAGTGAATGGTTATGACTCAATCATAGAACGTGATACTTTCTGATGACCATGCTGTCACCTCAGATGCTCCAATGAGTGTAGAAGAATGCCAACGATAGAAGAACATTTTTTTCTCAATTCTCTTTTCAACGGGTCACATAGCTGCATAAAGTGACTCAATCGAAAGCAAGATGAATGTTGTTATGAAATCGTACATTCTTCTGCTTTTAAGGGGAAGAAAGAAAATAAACATAGGAGGAGGGTATTTTAACTTTACAAATAAAAAAAGCTATTATTTTTTTTCCTGGGAGCTTTTCCGTACGAAGTTGTTGAGAATCTGGTAGCTGTTAAGAACTGTATTTCAGTTATGATTGTTGGATTTTGCATTCTGCATTTTGGGAAACTTTCCATGCTCTTGTTCCTTTTTTTTTTTTTTTTAACATTTGTAAAACAATTGCATGAAATGACTTTTAAAAAATCTTTCCAGGGTTACCTGCCAAAAATCGGAGCAACTTTCCTACATTGTATTTCTATAGGTTTTTCCTCAGGACAGATGAGTTATTCAGGTACTCTAGGACAGGGCTATATGGTCAAGTAAGCATAGGGTGGCTTTTTGGGGTATAACCATTAATACTATTTTGACATTTCTATAAAAAATACACTACACACCATATTGTTCCTATGTAGTAATTATCTATCTATTATCTATACATATCTATATAGTATAAGGATAATTATGGCAAACCTTTCATCACAGGGAACATTTTAACATGAACCTTATGGCAGTTAGTTTAGAAGAGTAAACTATAGAGACTATAGACACATACTATTTATATGGTGTTAATTTATATTTTGATATTGTATGTCATAAATATTGACCTGTGAAGAAAATAATCTATATGTTTTATACTGTAAAGAATTTCCTGATTCACTACTCAGAGGAAAGGAGAGATTTTACTGCTGACAATAAGACTGACTTTGGGCTTTGACCTAAAGGGCAATGGTTTTGGCCTATCAACTAAGGAAGCAACCTCATTGGAACTACCAGAAACCCAAAGGAAAGCCACGCCTGTTCTTCAAGGGGAAAATAGATGATAAATGACATGATGCACTTTGTCCCACAACCATTGTCTTTTTTTCCCTTGAGTAATTTTTCAGATATAGGCGGTCCCCAATTTGTAAGTTCACAAAGTTCATTTGTCAGCAACACTGTTAAAACAGAACATAATGTCCCATAAAATCAATGTTATTCTGGTGGTTGCTGAAGTCGATGTCTTTTATTTTTCTGTCCCAATGCCTCCCTTTTTTCTGCTGTTGGTAACACTCCTTTCTCTACTTTCCATCCTGTGGTTCTCATAGAGCTCCCCACACCCCTTGATACCAGCCCTAGTCAAATGTAATTAAAGGAAAAAACACAATTCAAGTTGGAATCTTCATAGGACCCCAACCCCCACAAGTCGCAGACTTGGCCAAGTGGTGGCCATGTGGCTCTAGCTGAGCCTGGCTAATTGCATTCTGTTCCAGGAATATTTCATTCCAGGAGCTGTGAAGTAAAATCTTTATTTTCTCTACTCTGAAGCTGTGAGGTTGTAAAACTCATTGCTGTTAGAATCATTATCTTCTACCTTGTAGACACTGGCTTATAAGAAAGAGTAAAACCAGTAGGCCAAGAGAAACAGAGATGAGAAAGGAAGAGAGAGATGACAATATGCATCCCCATTTTCATTGCCTGAGGGCCAGAATTACCTTAGTTCTTACTTTCTGAGGCTGGGTGTTTAACTCTTGGACTATGGAAGCCCCCAGTAGTCTAAAACAAAACAAATAAAAACAAAACAAAACATGTCTCTCTCTCCTCCACTATTCTTTTTCCCCCTGAAGTCTTTTTTAATCTGTCTTTTATAATTTGGTGCCCTACCTAAAATAGTTGATGTCTCAAGACAGAATTTAGAAATGGATTTTGCCCACAATGCAGGAAACTAGCCATTAATTTGAGCCTGGGGACCCTCTCCTTTCTCTTTCCTCTGATCTACTTTCAGCAGGGGTTCAGCGAGATCAGATAACCTAAACAGAAAATTCAGACCCAATAATTTGAATTAAATATCTCTTTCTCATGCTGTAACCAAGACGATAACAGTATGGTGAAAACAAAACGTTGCTGATTTCCAGAATCCCTCTAATTTTCTGGGACCCTCAGTCCTAGTAAAGAGCCCAGACAGACATCCAACATTGTGCTGGTTAACTGTTTAAAATAGCATTAATTAAAAAGGATTGGATATTATTGGCAATAATTGAGATAGAGCTTTGATCATCTAAGAATTGCCTTAACGGCATATGCATCCACTCGTACTTTTTGTTTTATTTTGTTTTCTGAAACAGCTAGGTGATCTCAACAGTAGGAATAAACTTTAAAAAATACTGCTTGAAACATAAATTACATTTCCATGATGATGGTGATAGCTAACCAACACTAATTAGGCTAGTTCATCTCAGATGAAAATATCCTTTATTTCTTGAGAGGCATGAATCCTCCCAGACTCTGATAATATTTTTTGCACATTCTGGAATAATTTATTTGTATGCATTTTTAAATAACTGACATTTATCTTATGTATATGGTCTACCATCTCAATGATCTTCTAAAAATGTGTGTGTGTGTGTGTGTGTGTGTGTGTGTGTGTTCCTTTTTCTTCACTGCTCCTTTGTATAACTCAAAACTAATACACTTACCTAATATTGTGTTTGGTGGGAAGTGGTTAGGAAGAAGAGTACACCATTGCATCCATTCTGTCCTCCCACACTTTTTCTAATTCTCTATCCCGGGGGAGGGTTATCCGAGTTTGTTTGTGGGTACATTCATTTATTCAATAAGTACTATTGAGTATCTATTGTACACATGCCACATTCTAGGAATTCAAAGATCAGTAGAAAAGAGTCCTTGACAATATGTTCTCAGCCAAGTGGAGAGACAGTCACATGATCAGATAATTTGAATAGTGACGGTAGGCAATTTGAGTATGCAGAAGAGTGGCACCAAACTTGGCCTTGAGAGATTAAAGGGAGTTATAGTTTAAATGCATCATAGAGGATAAATAGAAATTAACTCAGAAAAGGTTGTGAGTATAGGGTAGGAGAGGTTGGTGGCTGAAATGAGGACCAAGAGGAATGTGTTTTAGGAATAGAATACAGTATTGGGAAAGCAACAGGATATGTGAAGCAGTTCAGCGTTGCAGGAGTAGTTAAGTTTGAAATAGTTGATGACTGAAGCTGAGAATTATGAGATAAATAGGAGCCAGATGACGAAGGACTTTACATTACCATTTAATGGTAATTGAGTTTATTTTTGTTACTAAGAAGTCACCAAAGGAATTTAAATAGGTCAGTAGCATAGACAGGTTTATGGTTTAAATTGATTGCTGTAGCATCAAGTTTGAGAATGGATCTGAGCAGGGTAATCTCAGCACTCCACTTGCACCCATGATAGGGGCTTAGTGGCTCCAAGTCAGCAAACATCCTACAACCATTACAAAAATGGCCAAAGTATATAAATACAAAATTTACAGAAAAGAAAATTGAAATGACTTTTAAGCTTATTTATTAAAGCTCGATCTTGTTCATAAAAATATTTTTAAAAATTAAAAATTAGTGAGACATCATTTTTACCTGTGAGTAGAGACCAAAATCTGTTAACAGGCCATATTTGTGAGAGTAGGCAAAAATAGATACCTTCTTGCATTTCTCACAAAAAGCATATATATGTTGAATCAAAATTCACGTCTAAGAATTAGCCTAAAATGTCCTCACATATATATAAAAATAATTATATGAAAGGTTCTCACTGCAGCACATTGTTAAAGCAAAAGATTAAAAACATTGATAGTGGGCATTATGTACATGTAATGGAATACTATGACCCCACTAGGAAGAATATTTACAGGTTTTAATGTATAGAGAAGGGATAATTTCTAAAAGCATATTTACACAAAATATAAATATTTCTTATATATGTCGCAATATAAATGTTGTGACATATGGATGGGAGACCACATGACTGTGCATAAAACAATTTTGAAAGAATACTGAAGAAATTGATAATGAGACCAGAAAAATGAGGCCCTCTGGAAGAGAGGGTGACTTATTATTTATAGTATACCCTTTTATATTTTCATAATTTATACTACATGAATGTACTACCTAGTCAAAGAAAGAAGAGAACAGGGGAGGAAGGAGAAAAGGAGAGAGGAAGGAAGTGAGAAATGAAGGAAGGAAGGAAAGAAAGAAAGAAGAATGAAAGGAAGGAAATAATTTAGGGGAAATTGATGTGTAAGTTGAAATTTCATTTCCTCTAAGAGTATTGAACTTATACCTACATAAGGTCAGGATACCTTGTGAACCTTGGAAACCACAAGAAGAAAAACAAAATAACTCCCTAACAAAAAAAACGACAAAACACAACAACAACATGTCATTGAGACATCCATATAACACTGACCCTCAAAGTGCAAAGATCGCAGATAAGCCATGGGCTAAAATGAGTGCACTTACCAATAGTATGGTATCTGCTAACTCAATCTAAACTTGGAACAGGAAAATAAAATAAAATCTTCCCTATGGATTTTTAACCATGAATTTGTTTTCATTTGCATTGGAAACTGATTTTATTAGGTAAGTCTCCTTATGCCAAGAAGGTAAGATAGAAAGAAGTTTTGGGTGGTAACATACTGTGAAAGAGGACAGAATCAAACAAAAAGCATCATAACTGTATATATTCTTACTCTAAGCTCCTCAGATTCTCCACTGATAAATCTCCTAAATAATGAACACGACCAAAAAAATACCATTTCAAACACTCCAGAAAAAATTACCATGAGCAAGAGATGATAAGATTAGGCATTCAAAAGTGTCATATAACAGAGTTATTGAATTAAAATGTTTCAAACTATTAAACACACACAAAAAGACTCAAAACAAAGAGATGATGTAAAAACAGTTGGTAACAGAATTAAAATAAATTCAACAGAATATGTAGACATAAATGTGACTTATGGGGTAATAAGCAAAATGTTGGAATAGAAATTCCAGTTCTTACTCTCCCACAGAAACACTGCTTTAACATTGACATATAGAACAAAATATCTTTATGATATTTCCAGAATCCAGTTAAGAGACTGCAGCACCCCAAATGAGCACACATTCCAGAATAAGCTCATTGAAATAAATAAGAGCAGTTTCACTTTACCCACATCAGATCCTCTCCCACATGGGCAGAGGTTAACAGCTCAACATGATCTGAGATACAGAAAGGGAAAGCATGTACTCAATATCTCCAGGCTTTTGGGACATTGCCTAAGAGAACTGATTCTGTCTCACCTCATCCTGAATTTTGAAAAGGTAAAGTTTGAAAGCCTAGGGGCAGGTATAAACAAAGAAAGGGAGTGGGTGGCTCTCAGCAGCCTGCGTGGATCTGCAAGGTTGGGAAAAGGTATACAACCCTGAAAAGGGGTGCACCTTGGAAAAGGTGTAAGCCCTGATTCCCCTTCAAAAAGGAGGAAGATAAGTGGAGCTTGCACCCAATGTCCAGGCTATTTGATGCACTGACCTAGGAAAAAGAAGGGGGTGGTTTATGGCAATCCACATGGCTCTGCAAAGTTAGGAGAAGATGCATAACCCTGAAATGAAGGAGGAGGAGTGATGTCAGTACCCATAGAAAAGTTTCAAAGACTCCTAGAATCTAGCCAGGCTAACAAGTGATGTTTCCTATCAAAACCATCTGCAAAGAGTGGAAGAGATGACTGCTTCTTCAAACATGCTGACATGAACACAAAACTACAAGAACCACAATATTCAGAGCAATATGATACAACAGAAGAAACAAAATAAATCTCTGGGAATGAACTCTCAAGAAAAGGAGATCAACAAATTGATAAAGAATTCAAAATAATTATTCTAAAGAAGCTCAGTGAGCTATAAGAAAACATTAATAGATAACTAAATAAAATCAAGAAACTAATGCATAAAGAAAATGAGAATAGCAAAAAAGAATAAAAACCATAAAAATCCCAAATGGAAACACTGGAGCTGAAAAATGAAAAAAATAAAAAAGGAAAAAAAAACAAATGAATGGAAAAATTCAATAGAGAGCTTCAATAGTAGACTTGATCAAACAGAAGAAAAGACCAGTGAACTTAAAACACGGAAATGCAAATTATCCAGACAGAAGAGCAAAATGAAAAAAAAAAATGAAAAAAAGCATAGAGTCTACATGACTTCTAAGACACCATTATATATAAGAACTAATATATACATTATGACTGAAAATGTTCCAAATCTGGGCAAGGATACAAATATCCAGATTCATGAACGGTGACGGTTTCAAAGGAGAATCTAAAAAAGTCTATATCAAGACATATTATAATTAGATTGTCAAAAGTCAAAGGCAAAAAGAAAATTTTAAAGCAGCAAGAGAAAAAGTAACTCATCATATACAAGTGAGCCATAATGACTATCAGCAGGTTGCTCAATAAAATTCTTGTGTGCCAGAACAGAGTAAAGTATTACATTCAAAGGACTGACAAACAAACAAACAAACAAATCTGCCAGCCATGAATACTGTACCCATAAACTGCCCATCAAAAATTGGAGGATAAATAATTTCCAAAGCAAACAAGATCAGGGAGTTAATCATGACTAGACCTGCCTTACAAGAAGTGCTAAAGGGAGTTCTTCAAGTTAAAATGGAAGCACATTAAATAGAAACCCAAGAGCATAGAAAAGTATAAAACTCACTACTGAAAGAAAATATACAAATACAGAATACTGTGGCACTGTAATGATGGCAGATAAATAACTTTCAATCTTAGTGTATAAAAATTAAAAACAAAAGTATTAAGAATAAGTAATTTTAAAAAAATTTGTTAATGAATAGACAATATAAAAACAGGTAAGTTGTGACACTTATGACATAAAGTGTGTTCAAAGTCAAAATGTAGAATTTTGTAAATGATTGAAGTTGAATTGTGATTAGCACAAAAAAACCCTGTTATGTGTTTTATGTTAGCCTCATGGTAACCATGTCAAAAATACCAAAGAAGATACACAAAATAAAAAGAATAATATTCTTTGATACACAAAATATCAAAGAATATTACTATAAATTAAGAAGACAGCAAAAAGAAATAAAGACAGAAAGACAGACAGACAGACAGAAAGAAAGACAAGGATAAAAGAACTATAAGACAGAAAAAACAATGAACAAAATGGCATTGTTAGCTTTGCTCTATCATTAATTATTTTAAGTGTAAATGGATTAAACTCTCCAATCAAAAAACATAGATTGGCTGAATGGACTAAAAAATCAAGATTCAACTTTATGCTATCTACCAGAGACTCACCTTAAATTTAATAACACATGTAGGCTAAAAGCAAAAGGGTAGAAAATGACATATCATGTAAATGATAACCCAAAGAGAGCAAGTATAGCTATATTACTCTCAGACAGAATAGACTTTAAGTCTAAAACTATTATAAGAGCATAGACATTTTATAATGATAGAAGAATTAATTCATCAAGAGGATATAGCAATTATAGACAGATATGTACTGACCATCAGAGCACCTAAGTATATAAAACAAACCTTAATAGAACTGAAGGGAAAAATAGACATCAATGAAATAATAGTAGGAGGCTTCAATGTCTCACTTTCAATTAGGGAACACTCAACAAAAAGTTAAGAAAAGAGACTTGAACAACACTATGGACCAAATGGAGCAAACAGACATATACAGAACATTCCATCCAACAGCAATAGAGTACACATTCTTCTCCAATGCTTATGAAACATTCCCCAGAATATATCATATATAAGGTAACCAAAAGAAAAAAAAAAGAAAAAAGAAAAAAAGTAAACAGAAAAAACCTTAAGAAATTAAAGAACTTGAAAACACCAACTATCTTTTCCAATAAGTATCAGTGAAGATCTGAAAAAATTGGAACCTTTGTACACTGTTGGTGACAATGTGAAATGGTTCAACTGGTTATGGAAAACAATATGGAGGTTCCTCAGAAAATTCAAAACAGAACTACCATATGATACGGCAATCCCACTTCCTAGTATATGTTCAATAGTATTGAAATCAGATCTCTAAGAGATATCTCAGTATAAGTTTTGGTTATGGAAATAAATAAGTTCTAGAGATTTGCTGTACAACATAGTGCCTATCATTAACAATACTTCATTATACATTTAAAATTTTATTAAGAGGATAGATATTATGTTAAGTGTAATCACACACACAAAAAGAATAAAGGCAGATGAGAAAATTTTTGGAGGTAATGGTTATATCGATTACCTTAATTGTGGTGTTGGTTTCACAGGTGTATAATATGTTCAAAGTCATCAAATAATACCTGTTAAGTATGTGTACTTCTTGTATATCAATTCTTTCTGTTAAAAATGGTTCTTGGGATTAACAAAAGAGAGAGAAAGAAGGAAATGGCAAATATGAGCAAGGTAGAGTCATAAAGGAGAACATAAAGGTGTTCACCATATATTTAGAAAGGTTTTTTTTTTTCTTGTGCTTGCTAAAGAAGCTTAAAAGAGATAGTAAATAATTACTCTGTCTGGTATACATCTGTGGTGTCTAGGTCAGTACAAATGCAGATATATATAAAGTATGTGTAAATATTTGAAAATTATAATTCAATCTAACAAATTATTAAATAATATATATCTTCCTCCCTTGACACATATAACTTCATAACTATAAAAATTTGCCAAGTTATGACTTTTATAGGACTAAAAATTATCAGATTTTCAAAGATGAATAACTTAAATTATTATTGTGCATTTTGGGTTTTCTGTTGATGGATCAGGACGTTTGGGTAAATAAAATACAAACACAAACACAACTTATAAATCCTTGTATAAAATTTCAAGCTCACATTTTTCTTCATTTCAATCTTATTTTTAAAAGCAAGATTTTTCTATAAGTTTTTTTCAGTGACAATTAGGTCAAATCAGACATCCGCCCTTGAGTTACCATAGTTCTTATATATTTTAAATTAATTTCATTTAAAATAGTTATTAGGTTTGAAAATGACCTAAAAACTTTCTATAACATCTAGACTTTTTAATAGAGGTGAACAAATTATTGTTAAACTTAATACTAAATTAATTTTGTTAAAATTAATTTTGTTAAAATTAACATTGATAAATTATTGTTGTGGCTAACTGTAAAATATTTTAATTAAATCAAATTAATTGCTCTCACATAATGAGTTTTACCATCTCATAAAGTGACATCTAGAGCTATATGATGATGTTAAGGATTGATGTACCAGAATTCATATATACATGAATACAGATGTAAGAATAAACTGAATTATTAAATTTGGAAAATAGTCCTTGATCACCATGTGCAACAGTTGCAAACCAAGCTAAATGATAGGCTAAATTCTGATTTTTGGGTCTATGAACTGAGAAATGATAGAGTGGACTCAAGACACTACTTGGAAATGCATTATGTTATGGAAGAATCTTTTACACATTCTTTAATAGAAGTATTTGACAAGTTATGTAGTCTTTTCTCCTGCTAACTTTTCAAATCTTTTCACTGTGAAGTATTGTGCATCTTTAACAATGGCTGTCACACAACCCATGGATATTCATGGCATGTCAAAGTAATTTTTTCCCTAAAATATGCAAAAGAGAAGGTTCTTGGAGCACCTGAGTGGCTCAATTGGTTAAGCATCCGACTTCAGCTCAGATCATGATCTCATGATTCCTGGGTTTGAGCCCCGTGTTGGGCTCTGTGCTGACAGCCAGCTCAGAGCCTGGAGCCTGTTTCGGGTTCTGTGTCTCCCTCTCTCTGACCCTCCCCTGTTCATGCTGTCTCTCTCTCCCTCTCTCTCTCTCTGCGAAATAAATTTTTTAAAAATTTAAAAACTTAAAAAACAAACAAAAAAACAAAATAGAAGGTTCTTGGAGTCTCAGTGGTGTTAATTATAAGATCAGATATTTAGAGTTTTAGGTTGCACTGTACAAATAATGAGTGCTGAATTCCAAGTGACAATTGTTCTTAAATATTGTGTGTGTGTGTGTGTGTGTGTGTGTATGTGTAATGATAAAAGCAGGACCTTTTTTAAAAATAAGTTTATTTATTTATTTTGGGAGAGAGAAGGAGAGAACATGACCAGGATAGGGGCAGAGAGACAGAGAGACAGAGAATCCCAAGCAGGATCCACGCTGTCAGCAGAGCATGACACAGAGATCATGACTTAAGCTAAAATCAAGAGTTGGACACTTAACTGATTGAGCCACCCAGGTGCCCCAAAAGCAAGACCTTTAAAAACATGGGATCCAAGGCTGGAACCCCTCTTGCCTAGGTGTTCAAATGGTGTTACCAATTGGAGTTCTGAAAGGACAGGATAAAGAGACTGCAATATTAAAGAGGATGAAAGCAATAAAATAGGTAATGGGTGGAATTTTCTAAAAAACAAAGGAAGGCATGAAAGGATCAGGGGCTCAGATTCAGGAAGCCTAAGGAGTTTAGGGAAGGACAAATAAAACTGGATTTAGCTAAATACTTCACAGCAAACCTCAAGACATCGAGTCTTTAAACAACTGGAGACAAAAACACATTTTCTACAAAGAACATGCTTTCCATTAACTTACTTGGAGCTTCTAAAGAATACACTTCTAGATGAAAAAGAATAAAAACCAAAAGGAAGATAGGATATGCAAGACAGATGGTAGGGCAAACAAACTGGTGAATGTGAGGAAAAATATGAACCAGCATTGACTGCATAAAATAATAATAATGAATACTTATTTAGTGGAGGGTATGTGCAGGTGCAACTAACTGGTGAACAATATGACATAAGATGAAAGGTGAAAGACTGCAACCAAAGTGTTCTAAGGCTCTTGAATATTTTGGGAGAAGAGCGGAGATTATAATTAATATTATACACTAGGAAGTACATGTGCTACAACTTTGGAATAACCAGCTAACAATGTAAATATAAAATGTTAAACTTGGTTAATAAAAAAAATTAAACAAAAAAAAGTAGAAACAACATGGTAAATAGAAAAAAGAATAAGATGGTAAATATCAATTTAAATGTATCAATAATAAGACAAAGCTTATCAGCTAAAAATGTGTTAAATTTAATAACAAAGAAAAAAAGGAAGAATCAAATTATAGAAACACATCTAAAAGAAAAGTGTACTGAAAGGTTGAGAGTAGATAAATCACCAAATGGAAGTGTGACACTATAAGAAAAAATAGTTTGAGGCAGAAATAGAGCTACAATGGTCACTATATAAATCACTGAAAGAACAATTTACCAGGAAAATATAAATGTATATACTTCAAGCTGTATTAGCTTCAAACTGTATAAGGCAAAACTTGATAGAATTACAAGAAGGTAAATATAAATACATCATCATGGTGAAAAAATTTAGAGTATGTGTTTACATAATTGATTGATCAGGATGAAAAAACGTAGCAAGGATATATAAAATTTGAACCATCTAATGAAAACTCACATAACTCTGTCTCTCTATCTCTCTTTATATCTACAGATCTATACTGATACAGACAAGTACAGATATATGTAAATATATACATATCTATGTGAAATGTTCACTAGATCTTGACCTAACACTTGCAACAATTTCATATGGTTTAATTGAACACATAGAAGGCTAAATCCAACAACTGGAGTATGCATTTTTCCCAAGCATTCTTGGTAAACAACCAAAAATTATTAAAACTAATAAAAGACTTTAGTAGTCAGACACTAGAGAAACATAAAATTAACTCATTATATCCCAGAAGCAAAAACAAATTCTAAACATAAGAAACATTTTTTTAAATTTTTTTTAATGTTTTTTATTTATTTCTAGGAGAGAGAGAGAGAGACAGCGTGAGCAGGAGAGGGTTAGAGAGAGAGGGAGTCATAGACTGAAACAGGCTCCAGGCTCTGAGCTGGCAGTCAGCACAGAACCCGAGGCGGGTCTCGAACCCACGAACCGCGAGATCATGACCTAAGCGAAAGTCCGGAAGCTTAACCGACTAAGCCACCCAGGCGCCCCAAGAAACATTTTTAAAAACCTTAAAAATATGGAAATAAATTCAATAAGACTATGTAAAATTAATGATGAACTAATAAATGTAATCGGAGAATGTAAGATAATCATAATGTAAGTATTCTTTTAAAAATGTTTTTAAAATGTTGGTTTATTTTTGGAAAACAGAGAGAGAAAGTGAGAGCCTGAGTGGGGGAGGGGCAGAGAGAGAGGGAGACACAGAACCCGAAGCAGGCTCCAGGCTCTGAGCTGTCAGCACAGAGCCTGGCTCAGGGCTCAAACCTACAAATTGTGAGATCATGACCTGAGATGAAGTCCAGTACTTAACCGACTGAGCTACCCAGGAGCCCCATAAGTATTCTTATTTTTAAAGGTAAGAACACTAAAGATTGTACCAGCTCTGTAAATGTAGTACAATAGTCACAAAACTTCAAAGAGATTTTAAATGGATTTTGATAAACTGAGTTTGCTATTTGTTTAGAAGAGGAAATGCTTAAAAATGGCCACATCCTTTTTAAATGAAGGTAAACAGAGGGGAATTAATCCTGTGAGATATCAAAAATGATTTAGAGCAACCACAATTAAAATAATACAGTCTCAGGGGGCACATAGGTGGGTCAGTTGGTTAAGCAGCTGACTTTGGTTCAGGTTACGATCTTGCAGTTTGTGAGTTCGATCCCCACGCCAGGCTCTGCGGTGATAACTCAGAGCCTGGAGCCTGCTTCAGATCTATCTCTCCCTCTCTCTGCTCCTCCCCTGCACATGCTCTGTCTCTCTCTGTCAATAATAAAGAAACATTAAAAAAACCCTTTTTTTAATGATATGATCTCAGTATAGAAGTGGGAAAAAAATCAAAGGAAAAGAAATAAAGTAATGTTTAAATGGCTGCTTAGAGGGGTGCCTGGATGGTTCATTTGGTTAAGCATCTGACTTGGCTCTGCTCATGATCTCATGGTTTGTGAATTCAAGCCCTGAATCGGGCTCTGCACTCCCAGCTAGGAGCCTCCTTAGAATTTTCTCTCTCCTTTCTCTCTGCCCCTCCCCTACTCATTGTTTCTCAAAATAAATAAATGAACATCTAAAAAATTATTTAAATGGACGCTTAGAATTAATGAAATTAAACGTTTAAAAAACATTTAAATGTTTTAAATATTTCTTGAAAGAAAACTCAAAAATATTTTAATATTCAGATGTTCTCAAGGAAAGGTGATTTTATTTTTTTATTATTTTTAATAGTTTATTGTCAAGTTGGTTTCCATATAACACCCAGTGCTCATCCCACAAGTGCCCTCCTCCGTGCCCATCACCCCCTCTTCCCCTCACCCCCATCAGGCCTCAGTTTGTTCTCAGCATTCAAGAGTCTCTCATGGTTTGCCTCCCTCCCTCTCCCCCACTATTTTCCCCCCTTCTTATCCCCCACGGTCCTCAGTTATTCCATCACACTTTATTAAATCATCTTTTCCATATTCTTTCAAACTTTTGCCTAATTCCTCCTCTGCAAAATGGGAAAAATAGCACCTACCTTATATAGTTGACTTAAAACTTAAATGACAGTATCTGTAAGTGCTTAGAAGCATATCTAGCACATAGAAAGCACACAATATATTTATCAACTATCATACAAAACATGATAGAAAAAAAATTGTGATTAAGTGAATGTAGGCTTTGAAGAGAAGAGAAACATCTAGAATAACTTCTAGGTTTCTATCTCGAATGATTGGCTGTATTTATAAATTAGGGAATATGGAAGGGGAAGCAAGATCAGGAGGAAAAAGATAAATTCAGTGACCGGCAAATTAGAGTTTAAGGGGCATGTTGGTCACCCAGGTGACCGTGTTTAATAGGCAGTTGTACAAGTGAATTTTAAGTGCAGCTGGGTCTTATATCAGGTTTCCCAGGAGATGCTCAGGTAAAAATCCATGTGCAAGTGATTTACTAAAGAAGTTCTTCCAGGAGTCGGGGAAGCTATAGGGAAGGGGAAGAAGCCAGTCAAGGGTGCAGTGTCTCAGGTGAAACCCCAGCCTCCTCCAATCCTAAGGGGGAGCTTTGGAGAGTACATTGCACCAGGAAACTTGTCCTGCGCAAAACAAGAGAGCTGGGTTTTTATACTGTCGCCTCGATCATTAGCTGTGGTCTGCCCCAAGGGACACACTTTCAGGAATTATGGCTCTTGGCATGTCCAGGCAAAGTAGCCCAAGAATTGCCTTCTACAGAAGGTTGCAGGGGCGAGGCTTCAGGAGCGAAGAATGTGCAACCTGGGGGTGAGTACACAGCAACAGCAGGCATCTGAGCGGGTCTGATTAGACCACACAGGCTCCGGAGGGATTCAAGTTTAGAATTCATCTGCCTGCTGGTGGGAGTTCGGTCCAGAAGACGATGGGGTCCTACAGGCAGAGAGCTTAAAAGGTTAGAAAGAAATGATCCTGGAGAATCAGTGACGTTTCTCAGGGAGAAAGGTGGTGAAGAAGGCTGAAAAAGTGAAGAAAACCCGAAAGAGTGGACATATCCGGGGCGTAATCATTGCTGGCTTGCGCTTGTTTGTTTTATGATTATTCACATCCTCATACTGCTGTTTTCTAAGAGTCAGTAGTGCGGTTACGGCGGAGGACACTGGGGAGAGTGGGACAGCTGTCTCCCCTGGGGAAGTCCAGTCATCCGCCTGAGGAGCACCTTTTTGCTCCCCTGCCTGCTTTCCACAGCGCCCCAGCTAAAGCCCAATGACCCTCACAGCTGTGGCAGACTCCTGGGCAGGCTTCCGGAAGTTCAAAGTCTTCTCGACCAAGTGCGGAGTGTTTTTAATTAGGCAATCTAGAAGGCATCAATAGGATAATAAAGCGCAGTGTTCTGCGGGGCAAAGAGAAATTGCCAGAGGGACTGAGAAAAGCCTTGGGTGATATTTATTTAAAACAGTGGGTGAATCACACTGTGCTCAGATCATCTGGCCAGAGTCCCAAACAGGAAATGAAGCTATATGAATTATGGTGAGTCAGAAGCTAATCTCACCACCTACCTGGCAGGAAGAGGGAGAGGGAGAGGGGAAGGGAGAGGGGAAGGGAAGAGGGGAAAGGAAGAGGGGAAGGGGGGACGGTGGGAGTGGCTCTTCTACTGAATAAGAAAAAGTCCTTGGTGTTCTGAAAGGATAAACCTTAATAATTTTCATCCTTTCTTCCCCTCCTGGCTGATCCTCTTTCTTTTCTTTCCTTTTTTTTTTTGTAGGACAAAGTTTGCCTTGGGTCTGTTATTATTGCTATTTGTTAGGCAATAATTATCACCTAAATAATACATATTTATATTGGAAAGATGCTGAAGCTATAAAAATTGTTTTAAAAAATCACCCATATTCTCATTCTCAAGAACTCTTTTGGACATTTCATATGCATAAAAGGATTTTTTAAATTACATTGTGCTTTCTATTTAACATCTATTTAACATTAACATCATATTATGTTAATAGATATATTTTTAAATGCCAGTTTTGGTTATAGAATATTTCTTTGTACAAATATCACATTTTATTTAATCTCTTGACTATTGTTTGACCTTTTCTTCCCCCCAAGATCCTTTTCTTAAACTAATTACAACTTCTGGTACTATGATCCTGGAGTAGTGCCTTGAAACTACTAGTGCTCAAATAATCTAGGCAATACTGATTGTACTTGGAAGAAATGAATCATTGGTAGATAAAATGAGAGTGTTATTGGAAGCTATAAGAGAAAGAATTATATCTAGATATAATATCTCCAATCCAATTAATAATATGAAATTATTTCCTGATTTTGAAAAGTGTTTAAAATCTAACGGTGTAAGTCGAATATGATCACCAGTATTTAAAGCCTCTGTGAAATCGTAGGATCCTAGGGGACTGTCTCTAACACTACCACAGCCACCACCCTTCATCACCCTTTCCTAGATGAGGATAAGAAAAAAATGTAAAATGTGCTCCCAACCTAAAGAAAATACAATCAAACTGAGAATAGAGAACAATGTAAATAAACCAAAGAAAATGTACTCCTGCTCTTCTCTCCACTGCACCAAAGACACCTTTCTGATAGTCTTTACCTCTCTACCCCCACTGTATTTATATTAAAAATTCCCAGACCCCTTCTGCCTGTCTACACTTTGAAGTATAATGGTTCCCAGTGTTAGTGCTTTGGATTCTATTTTACTTAGGAAAATCTATTTTCTTTATCTCATCTGCTCATTCCATTTTTTCATCCTGATCACCAAAGACCCAAAGCCATACTTTTTGTCTCTGAATTCTTGTATCTCAAAGCTAGGTTCATTACCTTCTGACATTCTAGATCCTATAGTCAGCCATTCAGGACTATTTTTCTGAACATTCTAGCATTCTTGTTTTCCCTTAATTTTTAAATGTAATTTATTTTTGAGAGAGAGAGAGAGAGAGAGAGAGAGCAGGGGAGGGGCAGAGAGAAAGGGAGACACAGAACCTGAAGCAGGCTCCAGTCTCTTCAGCATAGAGCCGGGCACGGGGCTCGAACTCACAAACCGTGAGATCCTGGCCTGAGCCAGTCGGACGCTTAACCTACTGAGCCACCCAGGCACCACTAGCATTCTTTTTTTTTTTTTTTCTTTTGATATTCCTCATGTTGCTTTACTTCTAATTCCTAGACTATGTCTTCCAAAGAAAACCGTAAATCTAGCATATCGTGTTCTCTAAAATTCATGATTTTCTACCTTCAATGTTGCACTGACAGGTGCCTAGTAATCCTTTCATTCATGTTTTTTGTATTTACTATGGCATTATCCACAGCTGCTCTTACAAAACTTGTTCAGACTCCCTTGAACAATGTCTGTAAGTTGTTTGCTCTGAATTATCTCTCCCTTTGGTATTTGCTAACAGAACCCCATTTGTATTCAGGAGGCAAAATACTCCATCCTGGAGTAAAAATAATGATTGGTTTAAGTCAGTCATGCTAAGGCTACATTTTCTCTGCCAAGAAGGCCCCTGACCAATTTAGGCCAGTGACACTTAAGGGGATATTTGCTGGTGGCTTCTGGTGTTTTGTTTTGTTTTGTTTTGTTTTTTCTACTTCCTTTCTTCCTTCTTTGCAGAGGTCTTGTGAAACTGTGATGTTTGGATTTGCAAAAGCCATCCTACCACATTCAGAAGAAAGTAGAGAAAGTTTTAAACCTGTGGGATGGCTGCTTGGCTCAGTTGGTAGAGTGTATGACTCTTGTTCTCAGGACTGTGAGTCTGAGCCTGATGTTTGGTGTAGAGATTACTTAAAAATTGGGTGGCTCAGTGAGTTGAGCGTCTAACTTGTGATTTCGGCTGACGTCCAAATCTCATGGTTTGAGATGGAGCCCTGCTTCGGGCTCTGGCCTGACAAAACGGAGGCTATTTGGGATTCTCTCTCTCCCTCTATGCCCCTTCCTCATTCGTGCCCTCTCTGTCTCAAAATAAATAAATAAACTTTAAAAAAATTCTTAAAAAATGATGACAAACCTGTACCCTGATATTTGTCGAGCTCTCGAACCCATCCTGGGATTGCCTGCTTTCAGGCTTCTTATTATGTGAGTGAGATAGTTAATTGCCCTGAGATTACTATTAGTTGTTACTTATGCACCTTGAGAACTAAACTATCCTATTGGATTCACTTCTTAAGCCCCAACCTTTATTACTGGCTCTTGATCTTAGCAGCTGACATTGCCTCCTTCTTTATTAACAGCACCCAAACTATCCTACAGGGTGGGTCATCACTCATTCTATCCTCCCTTTCTCCTGTATAAGAGGGTGAAGTGCTCTTTCTTAGCAAAATTAACTTATTTACCTATGTGTGAGTGTCCACCAGCTTGTTCCTGCTCCAGGACATAGCCCTATCAACCTTCAATCTTTTTGTTTTATTTGCTTCCCCTTCTCCCCATTGGTTAGTCCCACCTTAGGGTTACGGGAATAGTTAGACACATGACATTTGATAGTGTACAGATGAGTTCGACAACAGTTTACTAGTCACAGCCCAGCGAATAAGGACACCACTGTCAACTCATGGTCATACAGGGGCTGCCTCTAGAGCAGAGTGAACAGCCATGAGTTGTGGGAGACAGCCTCTATCGTATCAAGAGAATGCGGCAAACCTTGGTTCCCGTAGAAATGCATGATTGGCTTATTTCAGCAATACTTCTGTGGGCTGACAGGGGACCAGAACCTGGTACTTACGGAGAAGGAGGACTCCACATGGAGAGTGGTTTAGCTAGTGGAGCTTCATCCAAACCACAGATGTGAACATATTGGCTTTTTTATTCTAACGGTGTGAATATCCTTCTATTCATTTAAGTATATACACCTACAGTGTATTATTTATGATTTCACAAAGGCCAAACTTTAGATATTTTATTTGTTTCTGATGATATGCTCTTGTTATATATATATATTTTTGCTGAATATTCTTATGACTAGATGTTTACACAAATAAAGGATTTTTTTAAAATTTGGATATATTCTAGGAAATAGAAATTTTGTCAAAAAACTTACAAAAGCATTAACTGCATGTTCTCCATGGTCATAGGAAAAGTTTATTCTAATATATACTCTCAGAATATTCTAGAGTCACATTTCCAAGTGCTTTTGATTATACCTGGCTTTATATGAATTTACTTTACTTCCATGCTATCAGTAAGAAATTGTCTCTCCTGTTAAAGCCTTGTTACTCCATATGTTTAGTGGCTATTTACATTTCTTCTTTCATAAACTGGTAATGGGTTTCCTGTGTCAGGGTTTGTGTAATTTTCTGACTGAATACCTATAGAATATTTTTAATTTTAGAAATAATTTTTAAAATGTCCCCTAAAATGTCTAGTGACAAAATATTGCTGGGGTAGGTAATTTTTTTCATTAAAATTATCTGATTTTTAGTTAGGAGGCCTCTGCCTCTAAATATCAAAGTTTTCTTTGTCTGGGGCAGTATTCTTCCCATCTCTGTCTTATGTGTTCTCATCAATTTAGTCCTTCTAAAATTCCTATAATGACTACATTTGACCTCCCTATTCTGTTATCTGTATCTCAGATCATTTCTCTTAACTTTTATGTCTTTGTTGTACTCTCATTTTTCTAAGTCACTTATTAAAATGTCCTCTAATTTTTAAGTTTTCTTTTAAGCAGTTTACTTCCTCCATTGTACTTTTCTGTGTTTAGCAATCTTGTCTTTAAATTTTTTTCTGTGGTGAGCTTTTCCCTCTTTTTTTAATTCATAGATGCAATATCCTCTCAGATTTCTTTGAAAGTTCAGTTAGAGATCATCTACAGCTTTCTTCTACTTCTTTCAGGGCCGTGTTTCATAAAATATATTTACTTACTGATTTCTTCTTTATTTATAGTGATATCTCTGTTTACTAAGCTTATAGAAAGAAATCATATTTTTCTATTTTGGAGAGGTGAAATAGTGCCTTGGGATATCATTTAGGCCCCTAGTTAAGTCACTGATACCCTACAGGAGGTGGAAAAAATTTATATGTATTAGAGTTTAACTTTGCCAACTCATATATCTGACATCACTGGGGAAAATAGAGGACAGGACTGTATCCCATGTAGGAAGGTTTGTTCCTGTGCTGAAAAATTTCTTTTATGAGGCTATATGGCAGCCTAAATATAACCTTGCTAGTGACACCACTCTCTGGACAGTGGAATATGGGCCCCATTTTACCTCGCTCTTTCTTTCCTTAGCAACTCAAGGGTGTGACTTCAAAAGAAGAGTCGCTACTTCCCCCTAAAAGTCAGTAAGGAAGAAATTAGGTTTTTACCAATTGTCCTCAGAGACTTCTACACCTCCAGTGTCTTGTTTTCTACACCAGAAGATATTATTATAGCTCTGCCAGGCAATGAGTCTGTATTCTCCAAACACAGGCTTTTTCTTCTGTGTGGCAAACAGGCAGCTCAGTGATTCCCTCAGTCCCATCTCCGTTGAGGGTGTATTTCAGGTATTCTCCAATATTATTCGGAGTGTTGGCATGTTGCCTGAACTGTTCTCTTGATTTTAGTATCGGTATGTATTTTTTCTCAATATTAGATTACTTATGATTTTTTAAAGAAATTTTTACAGGAATACATGAGAGAGAATTCTCTTCCTTTTATATTAAATGTTTAAAATGGGTCATTGGCACTTTTGTCCATAAGTTCTAATCAATAACTCAGTTTTTAAGCTTTTAAAATCGACTTCCTATCTAGTAATGTAAAAGTAAAAATTTTGGCTATTTTAATCAATCTTATCTAATAATAAAGGTCCTCTTACTCTCGGTATCAGTCAGGATAGGCTAGGTTATGTGCAATAACAAACAATCCCACAATCTATGTCTTTAAACAAGTAAGCTATCTCAGTCATGCTGCATGCTCTGTGTGAGTTGGCAGGGGGCTCTGATGCACATCACATCCTCATGCTTAGTTCTAAGCTGATGAAGCAGCTTTTGATTAAGCCTTCAGTCATCAAAAGGAAACAAAAGGAAGCATGGGGAAGTTCTCGCTGGTTTTCAAAACTTTCAGTGGAAAATAACACACACCACTTCCAACCATATTTTATTAGTCAAAACAATCTTTAATGTGCCACACAAAGAAGAAAGGGCTGCAATATTTATGAAGAGTTCTAATAACTACCACATTTCCTATCATTTTTAACCTTTAACACTACCGCCAAACCAGACTTGTGATTGTTTATCATATTTTTCTCCAACTTCTTTCCTTTTTGTAATAACTTATGTGTAGTTGATCCTTAAACTTCTATCCTTGTTCATTTTCCATTTTATCTCTTTCTCTGTCCTTGAGTGACCCTATAATAACATTTAGACATCCATATGTTGCTCCAGTCTTCCGTCATTTATTTGAGTCTTTTATTGTCACTCTTACATGTGCTCTGAGACATTAGGATGAACAAGATAAAACCCCTACATTCAGGAAGTCACAGTTTGTATATATACGTGAATAATAATGACTAAAGCTCTCAAATTTTGAATGAAATCATGTTCTTCATCACTTTCAGGTAAAATCTGCACTTGGAATGTTTACATGAAAGAACTGTGGAGAAAAACTATGGTGATAAAGAAGTTTTAAGAGGTATGCCATATTTTATTCAATATTGCATATGGATTCTTTTCCTGGTTGAGAAAACACTGCTAATCAGGAAATTTGAAACTGCAGACACCAGGGTTTACTTTCTAAATCAATGAGAAAATATAAGAAGTATTTCTGAAATTTGGGAAGTCAAACCCTACCTCTTCCTCTGTGTCAAGCAGAGCACTACACAGAGTAGTGCCTCAAAAATATTTATGGAATCAAATAAATTGATTTATCTTCTATCTTAAGAAAATTTGGCTTTTCCACCCTACTTATTACCTGGAAGCTTAAAAAAAATCTACATGGACTGTAAAGATTAATGAAAACAAAACAATAAAGCTACTATAGGAGATGTAGCTTAAAGACATAATCTACCACTGGCTACGCATGAGAAGGTTACCCACCTTGCTGTGGCTTGGCTCTCCAGCCTTAAAATGTGAGAAATCAATGACTTAAAGTAAGAATTTTTTGATGGTAAGCATGAGTCTAAGGTAGTACCACTTTACTTTTAGACCTTTAGATTTATGCATTTTTGAACTACTCAGGTGATCAAATGTCCTTAAAACCCCCAATCTCCAATGCTACATCCTGTATATTTATATGATGTTGAGATATAGCATATAATAAAGGCCATTTATAGAAGTCAATTGTCATCAGTCCTAGAAAAAAAGACATCTGGAGCAGGTATCCAAATAAATAAGGTACAAATGCATACTTTTTCCATAAAATCCAATAAATCACTGGTATAATTTGGAGGAGGAAAAGAGGTAAATGGGAGACAAAGAAACATGATTTGATTGCTTGCCATTTTGCAATTTGCAGAGTCTCTGAGTTGCATGTTTTCGTTACATGAAAATCAGTTAATTGCAATTATTTCAACCCTCCCCCCCAATACCTTGGAGAAACCCTTTATATAACAGACATCTGTTATAATCATTAGAACTATTAAGAAAGCCAGATTCAAGCATCATCTGAAATTTAAAGGAAAAAAGATGTTTTTGGTGAAACAGATCACCATCTAGGCTGAATCTGTTGGGTTTAAACCTGTAAAGGGACAGTCAACCTCAGCATACACGTGAGTAAATACCCACAGCCTGACTCAAATGTTAAAGTTAGCACGTGTTTAGTACTTGGAGCACATGTGGGACCTTTCATTAGCAGGCAAGACCCTAAATGGCTCTGCAGGAAGAAAACATCTTAATCATGTATTACATATCAATCATTGCAAATGCTCTCCTTGGCAGCTTTCACTATAGCAATCTTTTCAGTCAATGACTAAACCAGACCTAATTGTTAATTAAATGATCTTTTATCTAGATGTTTCTCTACTTAATCACGTTGGAGCATTTAACTAACACATTAAACTCCTGAATAGCATTTTCTTATGACAAGCATTTAGGTTTTCCCATACAAGTTGAATTTTTCTTGTCATTTTTTGGACAGAGAATGGATAAAAGACGAATGATTTACAACACAAATTTGAGTAGATTTGCTTCAAGACTAAAAGTAAAATGTAACTGAGGATTATTGAAGCTGTGTTATTTTCATGACTTGTTTTGGAATTGGTAGATTCACTTTGTCACTTTATAACTACCCGCAGAGACTTGAAAAGAATTATCTTATAGTTCTCTTTTTGGCTCTGAGGAGGGTGATTTCTTTTGCTAGTGGAACTTGAGGCTTTCCATTAAATGTGTTTGAGTTTGGGACTCTGACTTCTCAGCTTATTGTTTCTAAGGAAATGGCCAGGAAAGGCCACACATCAGCTTTTTAGTGTAAAAATAATGAATGAGCATTTGAAATGAATAAGAATTAGTCTCACCCTCTGTCCCACCTAGGCCACGTGTTTGCCTTGTGCCTCATTTCCCACAACTGGAAGCTCCCAGTTGAATAATCATATCCAAACATGCTGAGCTAATTGAAGAAAGGTGCTACATAAACACAAGGTACTATTATTATGGTCATTTTCCCAGACCTTGGGCTTCCCCACCCACTTCCTCTAGATTTACAATGAGGTGGAAAGCAGTCTCCTCCAAACGGATGCAGACTCTGAGGGAAATGCCTTTGGTGCCCTCAAGTGGTGTCATTAGGTAGAAATCACTTCGCCATGAAGCCTAAACCCATGGCAAAGAAATTATTCCTTTCAACATGTCGGTTTAAAGGGGGAAAGATATACAATTCAAGCACATGTGGCTTTTAGGTGAATATTTTTTAAACAAAATTATTTACATGTCTAAAATGCCAGGGAGTCTTTCCTGTTTTTAAAGGATTTTTAAAAGTAACATTTTAAAAACTCACCTCTTTAAATTTTTAAAAATAACATTAGCATCTTTCTGAATGAGAAAGGATAAGTACAATAAGTATTTTTCTTGATAATCTGATCCCTCCACCAGTTGTTAGGGCAAATCTTCCTTTTTTTTAAATGTTTTTAATGTTTATGTGTTTTAGAGAGAAAGAAAGACAGAGACAGAGACAGAGAATAAGCAAAGAAAGGGCAGAGAGCCAGGAAGACATAGAATTCAAAGCAGATCTCCAGGCTCCAAGCTGTCAGCACAGAGCCTGACGTGGGGCTTGAACTCACAAACTGAGACCATGACCTGAGCCGAAGTCGTAAGTTCAACCTACTGAGCCACCCTGGTGCCCCCAGGACAAATCTTTCTATTCCTAAACTGGAGGTTGCATGATGGATGCATAGAGGTACTGAACAAACACCTAGGTCTTTATACATGTTTCCTAAATCTGTCTCTTGTCTCAAGCCTTCCACTATCAAGCTGTGTGATATCAGTTCGTAACTTGTCTTAGCTGACTTGTTTTCTTTATACCTGAAAGAAAAGCATTTCACCAAATGAGTGGTGTTTAAAGTTATCAATTAGTTTCATCAGGTGGGCCTTTTTTTATGGAAGAAATATTCCATACAACCCCAATCATAAGATAAATGACAGTGGAACTATTCTGGCTTAGGCTGTGTTGAGGAGGCTGATTTTTACCTTGTCTTCTTTCCTTTTCCTTTCCCCCAAAACCCCTTATACACCTTAGAGAATCCCAGAACTCCAGGGAACACAGTATTAAAATCATTGTACTGGTTATCACTATTGTTTATTTAGACTTCAATTTAAAAATATCATTTAGTTCATTTATCTACAGGTTCCTAAATTTTAATTTTTTTGTGTTTTCTATTAAAACTTTGATTCGCTTCAATCATCAATGTGGCACAGAGGTGGTGAAGTAGGAAAGATGAATTTTCAAGGTTCCTGTCGGTCCTTAGGCTTTTGAGACTTTATGAATCAACACATGATTCTGTTTAATCATATGTACTGTTGGGTATCAGGTACTCGACTTGATGTTAGATTTTGTCAGGGTAAAGAAGCTGAATGAGGCAAAATCTAATTGGCAAAATTTGAAAGCCATGAAGTACTATACTATAATCTAATTGGATGGCACTAAAAATACCTAAGTGCTGAAATGGTTATGATCGGGTAGTCTGAATTTTCTTGCTGTTCAGAGGAAAGAAAGAACGGTACATTTTGTAGGGGTCAGAACAAAGGTCCGTGAGATGAGTTGAGCCTAGAAGAACAGGTGACTTGGAACTGTCAGAAGGGATCAGATCTTGATGAAGTCTTTGTAAAAGTTCAGGGAAATAGTTGAATCCACTGAACCTACTTTTGTGAGGCTGTGTGGTACGTGGGAGAATTAATAGCTGGAATTAGTAGCTCTGTGGCTTGACCCTCACTTTACTCCTTAGTCAGCAAAAGAATGTTTGCAAAGACACAAACAATATCTAGCACTAAAAATCATTAATTTCTTCTCCTCTCTTAAGGGGTGATATGAAGAAAAAATTAACCCACTCTGTTCCCCTATATACGTTATTTTCACTGTGTAAAATATTGGAAGATTACAACACAGTTATGATACGAGTGCACAATTTATACGTTAAAATATATTCAAGTTTTAACCTTTACTCTCAGCAGATAATTCATTTTTAATATGTAGAGTGGTGATTTTAAGAATCACTATAATTTTAAAACGTGAGTGCATATGGTTCTATGAAAGATTTCCCTCTGTTGACAGGCATGCCTAAGGACCTCTACCTGCTAGGTCAGTCCTGCCCTACACAGATAGCACAAGTCATCAGTCACAAGCTGTTTCAAGAAGTGGAATATGTCATATTGGAAATCTATTATAAGAGTTGGAACATAACTAAAATAAAAGGTCAAGTACGATCTTCAAGGAACAAAACTCAGATAAGGTAAGAGGGAAAATGGTAGTTGGTTCTTATAAAATCACTGTAGATCCTATTTGGTGGAGGAACAATAAAAAAATTCCAGCCCTCCGGAACAAAATTGGTGGTTTTTCTTCTCTCAAACTGCAATTATTTTTCTTTTTCATTTCACACCCAGGCTCCTGTGCTTTCTGGCCCGAGGGCAGGTTGAAGTGAAAACAGGAAATGATGGTTTCTCCTACTCTGTTTCTTGCCAGGTCAGCACTAGGAAGTGCTAAGGAAGGACCTGGAGGTGTGGACTCCGGTCAGTTCCTGAAATCTTCCCAAATCACTTAGGTTTATCCCCTGAGAAGGAGACTTGCTGTTAATAAAATATTGTGGCCCAGACTAAGACAGAACATTGGTAGAAAATCAGTTACCCCATTTCACCACATTAGTAGGCCAAATGAAAGAAAAATATGGTAAACTCAAAAGATGCTGGAAAGGTATTTGAAAATAAAAACTCAGCATCTATTCAAAAATGGAAAATATTTTACTATACTTGGAATTAAAAGATGTATACAAATAAAGCAATATGTTTTTAGGGGAAAAGCATATATAAATATTGGAAAGAAGGACAGAAAGTTATTATTATATGTAGATGATGTACCTACCAGGAAAATGAATAAATTATTTTAACAACTATTTAGAACCAAGATATTTAAGTGAATGATTATAATACATACATAGGAAAATTAGTAGACATCTCTGTAATAGCTATAATATGAATATAAAATATTCCATTTATAATATCAAGAAAAATGAAAACATCATGAATGAAACATCACAACAAAGATCTTAGAAAAAATTTTGAAAGATGTAATAATAGAAAATAATCAAATGGGCATATGATCTCTTGTGTTACTGAAATCTTTAAAGTGTGTTTTTTTGGCTATCCCAGCATTGAGGTACAAGAAGTGAGAGATTATGTTAGAATTATTAAAACTCCCCTTTTAAATCTATATCTTGTGCTAAGAATCTTAGACTTTACAGTTGTTACTCTTGGTCTTTAGGTTGTCCACCGAAATTGGGAACAATCAATTCACCTCCAATCGCTTGAAATCTCATACCCTATATATTCTTCCATGTACTGGACACATAGGCTCCCAAGCTTTGCCTTCCTTGGGCCTTTTATTAGAGGTAACCACAGACAGCCAATGCCTGTCACTAGCTGCCAAGGTTCTAGCCCTTAATTGTACCAGGATTTTTCACTGCTGTCAGCATGAGCAAGGCCAGGTAAATCCTAAATTTCACCAACTTCCTTGGTGGAAAGCTTGTTCCAGTGCTAACTTTTGGGTTAGTTTGGTTGGAAACGTGAGTCTAATTTATAATGTTAAGAATCCAACTAAACATTATTATAAGCAAAAAAAAAAAAATGATGGGCTTATAGAGGCAAGAACGGATTATTAAAGGACAGTGGTAGCTGGAAGAATCCCTTGAGATGCCGGAAAAACAGGCATACAAGTTACACAGACAGAAAGAATGTTTCCAATTATTCCCCAGCCCTCTTTTACTGCTGGGACCCAGGTAGTACATATTGCTGACGCTGGACACATTGCCACTGGAACTGCTGTCACGGCAGCTGTTAGGAATCAAAAGTAGTGGCTACTGTATTGCTACCTATCAACATAATATTAATTTCCAGGGACCACCTGAGGAAGGGTGTGTATGATTGGCATGGTGTAAACCATTTGACACAGCTTGAGCTATGAAAGTTGAGATATAAAATTTTACTTTATTTTAATGTTGATTTTTTAAAAATTTTATTTATTTCTGAAAGAGAGAGAGAGAGAAGCAGCGTGAGCAGGGGAGGGTCAGAGAGAGAGGGAGACACAGAATCTGAAGCAGGCTCCAGGCTCTGAGCTAGCTGTCAGCACTGAGCCCCACGCAGGGCCCGAACCCACGAACCGTGAGATCATGACCTGAGCTGAAGTCTGACGCTTAACCAACTGAGCCACTTAGGTGCCCCTATTTTAATGTTGATTTTTGAGGGGGAGAAGAGGCAGAGAGAAAGAGAGAAAGACTCCAAAGCAGACTGAGGAGACTGACACGGGGCTTGAACCTGTGAACCAGGCGATCATGACTTGAGCCGTAGACAAACACTCAACCAACCAGAGGCACTCAGGCACCCCAGGATTTTACATTTACATCTTTTAGGGAGGCAGCCTTGGGTACTTCAGGAGCGGGAGTCCCTATGCAGAGGGAGGGGATCTGTTCCTGCAAAAGCAGTGACAAATATCACTGAGTAGGGCAAGTTCTCTCTCCTGTATTTTCTTTCTGGAAAACTTTTGTTATTTTTGTTGTTTGTTTGTTTTTTTGTTTGTTTTTCCTCAACAATTCTCATTTTTTGGTTTGTGTTCAAAGGAATCTTAGGATGACATAATACATTAAGTAGTTTTCAGAGTTTGATTAGAGATGACTTAAATGACTTAAATAATGTGGCAATGAGATAATATGAAACAAGTTACAGTTTACTGTATCACTTAGGAATACAGTATGACTCAATTGATTCATATATTCAATTGCATTTTATGACAAAGTTTGCATATATCTTCACATGAGGATAAATTTAGTAAATTTATTCCTGGGGTAATTTTTTTTCCTATTTTAAATGAGTTCTTTATATTAAAACTAGCTATTTTGGGGGTGCCTGGGCAGCTCAGTTAGTTGGGCATCTAACTTCAGCTCAGGTCATGATCATGAGTTCAAGCCCCACATCTGTGCTGACAGCTCAGAGTCTGGAGCCTGCTTCGGATTCTGTGTCTCCCTCTCTCTCTGCCCCTCCCCTGCTCACATTCTGTCTCAAAAGATGAATAAGCATTAAAAAAAATTTTTTTTTAAACTAGCTATTGCCAAAATCCACAAAAGTCATTGATTTGTAAATTTGTTTTATGAAATATAACATACATTTATAAAAGTGTACATATCAGATGAATTTTCATCTAATATACCCTCATAATCAGCAACTAGATCAAGAAACAAAATATTACCAAAACTTGACACTGAAGATCTTGAGATCTACCCATGTCATTTATATGTATAATAATTAAAATTTTTAAAGCAGAGTAGTATTTCATTGTGTGTATATATCACAATATATTTGTTCAGTCACCTGTTGATGGACATTTGAGTTGTTTCCAATTTTTCAGCTATTACAAATAAAGCTGCTATAAGCATTATGTATAAGTCTTTGTATGGGCATATGCTTCAGGACAAATACTCTGCCCTTAGGACAGGGTGCCTGGGTGGCTTAGTCGGTTAAGCGTCCGACTTTCGCTTAGGTCATGATCTCGTGGTTTGTGGGTTCAAGCCCCACGTCGGGCTCTGTGCTGACTGCCAGCTCAGAGCCTGGAGCGTCTGTCACTCCCTCTCTTCCTCTCTGACCCTCCCCTGCTCACGCTGTCTCTCTCTCTCCTAGAAATAAATTAAAAAAATATTTAAAAAACAACAACAAAACTCTGCCCTTAGGACTCCTCAGACTCCCAGCTCCATCATCGTGACTCAGGGAAACTATTGGACAATGCCTGGGCCTTCCCTCTTGTGCTGTGTCATAGAACATCTCTCCAGGTGGGAGCAAATGTAAGGCTCACCTCCATGTTTCTTAGTCTGAGATCATTGTTCTCAACTACCAAATATTCAAATTCTTGAAAACTGTTGTTTAATGAATTTTTTCCAGTTGTTTGTGTCTGCTACGAGAGCAAATTCAATCTCTATCACTCCATCTTGGCCTGAAGGTGAAGTCCTGGTATAGTTTTCTGTTGTTGTTTGGGTTGTTTTTTAGTGATAGCTTTATTGAGAGAGAATTCACATACTACCAAGTTCACTATTTTAAAGTGCACGATTCAGTGGGTTTTAAGATATTCACCAAGTTATGCATCAGCATCACTCTTTCCAGAACATTTTGTTTACCTGCAAGTTTCCCTTCTCACTCTGCTCCTGTAGAGTTGGACCCCACACCAAACAACCTTCGTATTATGGAGACCATGTGGTTCCTTCTTATCCTTGACTTCCTTGTCGGCCTGTGAAGTTATTCAAGCAAGCCAATCACATCATCCCCCGGGAATCAGGGAACATCTTATTTTCTCGATAGTAAAGTCTATTTCCCACAGTCCCTTGTTCACTTTGTTCCTAAATGCAACCCCTACGTGGTTCTATGTGGCTCTGTGTCCCCTCCCCCAGGCTGTGAGTGTGCATGACTAATATTCTGCTCTTGACCTTATCTTCCAGCCTTGTGTGCCATGGTTTGGTCATCCCCATAGCCCTATGGTGGGGATCCTTCCCACACAAATTGGGTGAAGATGAGGTCTGTGAAATACCTCTGGACAGTAAGATTTTGTTATCAATGACAAATTAGTATGTACTTTTTTTTTTTTAATGGTTTATTTATTTCTAGGAAAGAGAGAGAGCGTGAGCAGGGGAGGGTCAGAGAGAGAGGGAGTCACAGACTGAGAGAGGCTCCAGGCTCCGAGGTGGCAGTCAGCACAGAGCCCGATGCGGGGCTCGAACCCACGAACCGGAGATCATGACCTAAGCGAAAGTCGGACGCTTAACCGACTAAGCCACCCAGGCGCCCCTAGTATGTACTTTTTTTGAAGATAGGTTTTATGCGAGCAATCATCTGATTTATAGAAAGACGCAACAAAATTTAAAATGATGCAAACTATTTATTTCAATATAATGTCAAAAAACGAGGGTATTTAACCATACTCAGCTCATAACCGAACAAATGGGTAAGTAGAATAATTCATGCTATAGCATATTGCGATATGAATTGGCAACAGGAAAAGGTGGTAAAGGAAGGCAGAGGAAGTCAACTCTACCTTTTAAGAATTAGAACAAGAGGCTCCATAATCATTGGCATCCACTCAATTTTCTTACCTGTGGTTAGAAATGTATATGATATATATGATGGGAACTCCAGGGCTTTTCTGAATCCTTCATTTATGGTCCCAGTCCTTCATTTAGGGTCCCATCCACCTTGGCCACAATGTAACACTTGTGCTGAGGTAACTGTCTGTATTAAGCAGTCATCAGCGTAGTTGCTTTGTGTGTGCCTGGTAATCGTTCAAATCTTGGATCCTTGGCAATCCTTAGAGCCACTGGATACCTTTGCCCCAGTTTCTCAATTTCAGCCATGATACAGCCAGTTATAGAAGGGATACAATTGGCATCCAGACAGTCCATCATCGACTGTACTAAGTCAGGCTTGGCTTTGACAGAAAAGTTGGTAAAGTTGATATCAACCAGGATAGGGTAAGGTGGGCCTAGCTGTGTGTTACATTGGAAGAATAAGGAAGAAGGATGTTGAGGTACTCCTATTTCCTTGAGTGCACAGAGATCTTTCTTTTCTTTCTTTTTAGGTTTTAATGTATCCTTCTCTTTAAGCCTCTGATCTCAGAGACTAAGCATTAGCTTCATAGTCTCATACTTTCTTGCTTTTTTTTTTTAATTTTGTTTTAGTGTTTATTTACTTTCTGAGAGACAGAGAAAGACTGAGTATGAGCAGGGGAGGGGCAGAGAGAGAGGGAGACACAGAATCCAAAGCAGGTTCCAGGCTTCGAGCTGTCAGCACAGAGCCCGATGCAAGGCTCAAACTCATGATCCCTGAAATCATGAGCTGAGCCAAAGTCAGACACTTAACCGACTGAGCCACCCAGGCACCCCTACTTTCTTGCTTTCCTTTGCTTCCCCATGTTCTCACTGTACTCTTCTTTCTTTTTTGAATATATTTTAAGGAGTAATTAGATGTAACATGTGTAGCACAAACAGTAGAACACAAATGAGGTGGAAATAACGTAGATGTCTGTGATCCAGCACATGCTGTCTCAGGCAATGGTAACTTCCTCCTGACCCTCACCTAGGCAGAAGCAATTGAAAGAAAAACAATAACCAATGTCAGTGATGTTAAAATGTAAAAAACAGTATCTTAGAATTAGGTGATACTAAAAGTGCTTTGCAATTTCGATAGTCAGTGTTTTTATCATGTTGGATCACAAAATTTGTACCAAACAAGAGCCATAAAATGAGCTGCATTTCTCAAGGTTCCAAAGCAGGGACTGGCTAATTGGTGCCTGTGCTCCCTAATTGGCCAGTAGCCAGTTCTTTGAATTCTTACTTGTGAGGTAAGAATTATTTTTCCTTAAAATTTTTTTAAAGAATATTTGTTTATTTTTGAGAGAGAGGCAGACATGGTGTGAGCAGGGGAGGGGCAGAGAGAAAGGGAGACACAGAATCAGAAGCAGGGTCCAGGCTCTGAGCTGTCAGTACCGAGCCCCGTGTGGGGCTCAAACTCATGAACCGCAGGTCATGATCTGAGCCGAGGTCAGACGTTTAACTAATTCAGCCGGCCAGGTGCCCCAAGAATTATTTTTACTTTTTAAAGGGCTGCAAAACCAAGCAAGCAAATAAAGAACACTATGTGACAGAGACCAAATATGGACTGCAAACCTATACTATTTAATATGTGATCTTTCATAGAAAGATTTGCTGGCTACTATTCTAAAGTAGTATAGATTTGATTGTACTAATCACTAATTGCTATACTTTCAAAGTTTATTTACTTCTTTTTTTAATGTTGATTTATTTTTGAGAGAGAGAGAAAGAGAAAGAAGGGGAGGGACAGAAAAAGATAGGGAGACCCAGAATCTGAAGCAGGCTCCAGACTCTGAGCTGTCAGCACAGAGCCTGACTAGGGGCTAGAACTCATGAGCCATGAAATCATGACCTTAGCCGAAGTTAGACCCTTAAAGGGCTGAGCCACCCAGGCACCCTCCTAAGAGATATATTTTTAAAATGATTAGTTCCACAGTTGTCAGATACTCTTGATTCACTGCATCTTTTGTAACCCGATCTTTTTCATGGTATCCCCATGACTAAAGAAATACCTAAATCTTCTGCTTATTGAGTAGTTAGGTAGAAACAACATAATAAGCATTATGTGCTAACAACTTGATAGCAACTTGAAAAGTATGATACGTGTGTTTTAAAAGAAAAAAACTGGTATCTTCATTTCATTTTAAATAACCACAATTAATATTAGGCCTCTCTGAACTCCTTAAAGCCTGGAATGAGATTGGACACCAACATTCTCATTTCCTGCTCTCCAGTGATTTCCACACCCTTTGTGAAACAGCATCCACTGGAAAAAAAAAATCTTCACAAAGATAATGTCATCAAAGGAAGGTAGCACAATCCATTGTTGAAATTGTAAACTATTTCTAACTTGTATATTTCACATCAGATACATACAGAGTCACTGATTTTTCCCAGAAAGATTAAATACACTGTGAGTTTGTTGTGGCAACCTCTTATGTCTTACCACACAGTTTTGAGAACTTTAGAAGGGTTGATTTATCATAAAAAGTATAAACCTCTAGCCATGCCTGCTATATAAGAACAATTTTTAACATTTCTCTGAGTCATTTCATTTTTGTCATGTGTTGGTGTAAGTATATATGACAATCATAAAAATCTGTTATTAACAATAAGAGTAGCAAATACTTAGTCTTACTGTATGCCAGGAGAATTCACATTGTAATAATTTTGCATAAACATGGCTTATTTCTCAATTTATTTAACTCCCTTTAATTTCTCTTATCAAAGTCTTATAATATTAATATTGAGTGTATCAATTTCATACATATTTTTAAAAATTTATCCTATTTCATGATTTTTGTTGCTATTGTATATTGTGTCTTTAAAATTTCATTTTGAATTATTTGTTGGTAGTTATAATATACAATAAATTTTGTATATTTATGTCCTCGTTGAACTTAACTTTAGTCATATTACTTTTACTGAAGATCATTTAAGGTTTTCTACCTACATTACCTCGTCTCCTAGAAATAAAGACAATTTTACTCTATTTTTCAACTTGTAAGACTTTTATTTTTTACCTTATTATGCTGTTTAAAACTTCTATGCTGCCAACAAATGTGAGCAGAGATTCTTGGCTTATTCCTTACTTTAGGGAAGTATAACATTAACTATAAGGTTTTCATAAATGTCCTTAATCATGGGTGTTATATTTTGTCAATAACTTTTTCTGCATCTATTGAAAATATAACATGTGCTTTTTTCATTTTGCTTATATGATGAATTACACTGATTGACATTGGAATGTTAAACCAATGCTGCCTTCCTGGAATAAACTGTGATTAGTCATAAAACATTATTCTTTTCACACTGGGTTATAGTATACCATCACTATATTAGATTGCCAATAGTTAACGTTTCTTTCCATTTGTGTTCACGAGATGTTAGTCTGAATTTTTTTTTCCTGTTGTATCTTTGTCTGGCTTTAGGGAAAAAGTAATTCTCTTCTCATAAAGTGAGTTGGGGAGTGTTTGCTTCTTATCTGTTTTCTGAAGGAGTTTGTGTGAGGTTGGTCTTATTTCTTTAAATGTTTGGTAGAATTCATCAGTGATATCATTTGGGTTACTTACAAGTCTGAGGAAAAGTATATAGGTATATATACTTATATATACAATGATTTCATATTCTTTAATAGATATGAGATTATTTGAGATTGACTTTTTCTTCTGTGCCAATTTTGGTCACTTCTATATTTCATGGAACTTGTCCATTTCCTCTGGGTTTTCAGGTTTACTGGCATAAAATTGTAGTAACCGCCAGTTCCTTTAGTATGTTTATAATACCTGTAGTGCTGACATCTATGATTCCTGATATTGATAATTTGTATCTCCTCTTCCTTTGTCTTGCTCAGTTTGGCCATATGTTTATCAATTTTATCGATCTTTTAATTGATCAAAAACCCAGCTCTTGCCCTTGTGGATTTCTCTATTGTTGGTCCATTTTTAATTTTATTGACTTCTGTTTACTATTTGCTATTTATCTTACTTACTTTGGGTTTAATTGAGACTTATGTTTCTAGCTTCTTAAGACTAAAACCTAAATTATTAATTTTACAATGATTTATTTTCCACATTTCATGGAAAGATTTGACCACTAGGTGGCAGCAACATATAGGGAAGGACACTGAAGTTCTGATGCCTGTGTGTTCAACACAAGCACAACCAGCTTGTCCGCCTCCCAGTAGCTGGTAATGGCTCCAGTTACTCGCTAATCTTCCCCAGGAATGCATCTTACAGCTGGAACTAATGAAGGAAAGCCATAGTTTCCCTCCTTCAACATGCCGACAAGATTCTTAGTATATTTGGAAATTTCAAATGTTCTTAGTGAAAAATATTTCCGGTTGCACAAGAGACTTCAGAATGCTCCATTACATCTGGTGCTGCCTCTGTGTCTGCTCAGATCGGCTTTTTATCTACCTGTTTCTGTAGCTATGTCAAGAGCTCCGGTGAGGATTTGGTTTTTTTTACCTTGAACATTGTTTAATCATACACTATCATCATTCTCTGCATTTAGTTATAGTTATCTATAGGACATATTTTTTTTTGTAACCAATGAGAACCAACAGAACACAGAACTCCCTGTTTTCATAGTTTAACTTTTTTGTTTTGAAATGATTGTAGGTTTACAGAAAAGTTATAAAGATAGTAGAAAGAATTCCCATACACTCTCCTGGTGAGAGTAATTTTCTTCACTCTGTAATGCTGGTAGCCAGCCCTACTCCTCACACAGTTGAGAGAGGAAGGATACAGTAATTACTAACTCTAAATCTGGAATAGTTTCAACAAAAAGGCACTAAAAATAATTTTTAAAGATCCTGATAGGAAAGGAGAAATACAAAGATCTGTAAGCTACAAATATATTTTTTAATTATTTGTTTGTATAAGGCATCTTTTTTCCTCATTTTTTACATTTGAAGTTATTTTTTCACTACATTAAAGGTTAATTTCTAAAAAAATTTTAATGTTTTATTTATTTTTGAGAGACAGCGAGAGACAGAGCGTGAGCAGGAAAGAGGCAGAGAGAGAGGGAGACGCAGAATCTGAAGCAGGCTCCAGGTTCTGAGCTGTCAGCACAGAGACCAATGTCGGGCTCCAACTGTGAGATCCTGACCTGAGCTGAAGTTGGACATTTAACCAACTGAGTCAGGCGCCCCTAAAGGTGAATTTCTTAAAGACAGCATGTAGTTGGTCTCACATTTTTTCTAATCTAAAAGTTTGACTTTTAATGAAGTATTTAGTTTATTTAAATGTAATGTAATTATTGATAGAGTTGAGTTTCATCTACCATCTTGATGCATAAACTAGAGGAGTAGTTCTCAGTTGGGCACAATTTTGCCCCAGAGGGGACATTTGGCAATATTTGAAGTCATTTGCAGTGGCCATAAAGAAAGAGGAGTGGTGGTATTGGCATCCAGAGGTAGAGGCCAGAGTTGCTGCTAAACATTCTATAATGCACAGGGAAGCTCAGATATCAAGGTATTAGCCATCTCTATTTAAGAGTATCATTGTAGATTATGGGACACAAAATTTTTTATCCCTTCTTACAATTTTATATTCTATCGTCTGTGAGATTTAATGTGTGTTCTTCAGGAGGTATGTGTGTGTGTGTACACATGTATTTGAGTAAACAGTTACCTGCTCAATAATTAGGAGAATAAATAAGTATTTCTGTAAGTTTCTGGGGTGAGATTTTGAAAGAATTTTGATTTGCAATGCCACTCCTTCCTTAAGCCCTTTAGTAGAAAAAGTTGGAGATCCGACCCAGATAACACTTATAAAAATCTCCACATATATACTTATAATCTCCATTTCCTATATAAAACTCCTGCTTATGTCTTTCTGAATATTGGGTGCTATGCCTCTCCCCGCTGGTGGGTACAACTTCTTTGTTCTTTTTTTAAAAATGTTTTTATTTATTTCTGAGAGAGAGAGAGAGAGACAGTATGAGCAGGGGAGGGTCAGAGAGAGAGGGAGACACAGAATCTGAAGCAGGCTCCAGGCTCTGAGCTAGCTGTCAGCACAGAGCCTGACACGGGGCTCGAACCACAAACTGTGAGATCATGACCTGAACTGAAGTTGGACGCTTAACCGACTGAGCCACCCAGGCACCCCAACAACTTCTTTGTTCTTGCTTGTCTACTGGCATTTCATTCCATCTTCGTATGGTTCTTGACTTTAGTTTTGTTTTATGGCTGACTTTCTAGGTTATCCATCTAGGTTAGTCATTGCTCATGTTTCTCCTTGAGCCTTGGCCTTGAGTGGTTGGTATAAGGCAGAAAGTAATGATTAGATTTTTGGATGGTCCAAATCTGAGAAGTGGAGGTGGGAATGAAGTCTCCCTGGAAACTGTGTACTTATGGAGGTCTGACAAGTGTTAGAAGAGAGGAAACTGAAAATCCTTCAGTCCAAAAGACAAATCTGGAGTGGAGTATCTTAAAGCAGTATGTTCTCGCCCCTGGCTGCTCATCGCATCACCTGTAGGTGTTTATAAACTACGACACCATGGCCCCACTGCAGACTTAACTCAATAAACACCATCCAGGTTGGGATTCAAGAATCTGTGTTTTTGAGAAACATCCCGGGTGATTCTGATGATCCATCAAATTTAAGAAGCTGGACTCTGGGGATTTCTGGTGAAAGGCTGGTTTGCATGTGTGACTACACATGTGGGTCCTGCCATGTCCGGGGACAGGCGCTCAGAGTTTGGGAGATGCAAGACGTACTGTTGGCCCCAGAGTTCTTGTTTGGACCCAGGCCAATCTGCATCTGTCTGCCCTCCTGTCCTCTGATCTGGAGTCGAGTCCTTTTTTTTTTTTTATTTTTTTTATTTTTTTTTTAAATGTTTTTTTTATTTATTTCTAGGAGAGAAAGAGACAGCATGAGCAGGGGAGGGTCAGAGAGAGAGGGAGTCACAGACTGAAACAGGCTCCAGGCTCTGAGCTGGCAGTCAGCACAGAGCCCGACGCGGGGCCCGAACCCACGAACCGCGAGATCATGACCTAAGCGAAAGTCGGACGCTTAACCGACTAAGCCACCCAGGCGCCCCCGGAGTCGAGTCCTTATTGCCTATGTTCCTGGCTTTTGATAGAGTACTGACCTAATATATAGATTCTATCAATTTGGATTGGACACTACTATATTTCCCTTGGCTTATGCTAGTGACACATAAAGAGAGGAGATTAATCTTTTAAGCTTGCCACAATCTCATATGTACTTTTTTCCATCAAATCTGTGCCATGAGGAAGGAGTGGTATCCAAGCTGGGAAGCCTCTAACAATTGGTGTGTGTGTTTCTGGTACTGAATTGCCTCCTCGACTGGTTTAGTTCATCTCACTTCTTGCTGCTGGAGATTTGTAAGCTGTAAAATATCTGCACTATGATTTTCAGGTAATTGGTATAATTATACACAATGGGACCTCATAATTTAAAAATGATGTTACCCCCAGTCTACTTGTAATGTGTCTTCTAATCTTCTGTTCATGATTTCTTCTAAAAATTTAAATGTCTTTTTCTATTTACCACACATGCCTATTAAAAAAATTCTGTTTATTAAAAAAATAATTTCTTATGGTAAGATAGGACATGAAAGTACACAAAATTACATAAAAGTGCAGTCCTTTCTGATTTCAAAATATTTAGTGTTCTGTGTTTGGGACCCTGATGTATATTAAGTGTAGTGTAAACATATATTTAAATGTATAAACACACACACACAAATAAATAAATGTATAAATACAGGCTCATAATTTGAAAACATAAAAATAAAAGCTAACCCGATAAAATGTAGGGCTGGAGTTTGTTTCAGTAAGTTCATTCTGAGGTGACTCTCAGAGCTTTCCCACAGCATCTCAGATTCATATTTTTTTGAGTTTGGTATAAAAAATTAAGACTAAATGAGATTACAGTGAAATTCTAAGGGTTACAATAAGACACTTTTTTTTTAACTGATGTATAATTGATATATAACATATATTAGTTTCATGTGTAAAGCATAATAATTTGATATTTGTATGGATTGTAAAATAATTGCCATGACAAGTCTAGTTACCATCTGTCACTGTGCAAAGTTACAAAATTTTTCTTTTTTCTTGTGATGGGAACTTTCAAGATTTATTTTCTTAGCAACTTTTAAGTATGCAACACAATAAAACTGACTATAGTCACTAAGCTCTCCTTTACATATCATGACTTATATTTTTCACATATGGAAGTTTGTACTTTTTGACACCTTTCACCCATTTTACCCATCCTTCCCAGCCCCCTCACCACTGGCAACCACCAACCTGTTCTCTGTATCCGAGAGTTTTGTTTTATTTGTTTGGTAGGTTTTTAGACTCCACATCTAAGTGAAATCATGCCGGTATCTGTGTTTGTTGGGCTTATTTTATTTAGCATCATACCTTGGAGGTATATCTGTGTTCTCACAAATGGCAAGATTTAATTCTGTTTTATGTCTGCCTAGCATTCCATTGTATATGAATAGCTCATCTTCTTGATCCATTTATCCATCAGTGTACCCGTAGGTTGTTAACATATCTTGGCTATTGTAAAAAATGTGGCAATGACAATAGGTGTGTGTATGTCTTTTCGAATTACTGTTTTTATTTTCTTTGAATAAATAGCTAGGAAGTGGCATTGGTGGATCAAATGGTAATTTTTTTTTGAGAAACCCCAAACTGATTTCCACAGTGGCTACACCGAACCATGCACGCATGTTTCCTTTCCTGCACATCCTCGCCAACCCTTGTCATTTCTTGTCAGTTTCACCAAAGCTGGTCTAACAGGTGTGAATTCTATCTCATTGCAGTTTTGATGAGCATTTCTCTGATGATAAGAGATGCTGCGGGTCTTTTCATGTGCCTGTTGGTCATCTGCATAGCTCCTTAGGGAAACTGTTGTTCAGATCCTTTGCCCATGTTTAATCAGATCATTTGTTTGTTTGCTACTGAGTTGTATGAGTTCTTTATGTATTTTGGATATTAACTGTTTATTGGATATGTGACTTGCAAATATATTCTCCCTCTCAGCAGGTTGCCTTTTCATTTGTTGATGGTTTCCTTCACGATGTGGAAGCTTTTTAGCTTGACATCATCCCACCTGTTTATATTTACTTTGGTTGCTCTTGTCTTTGCAGTCAGCTCCAAAAAATCATCATCAAGACTGATGTCAAGGAGCTCACCACCTATGTTTTCTCTAGGAATTTTCTGGCTTCAGGCCTTGTGTTCAAGTCTTTAATCCATTTTGAGTTAATTTTTTGCAGACAGTAAGATATTAGTCTGGTTTTATTCTTTTGCAAGTGACTGTCCAGTTTTCCCAGCACTATTTATTGAAGAGACGATCTTTCCGCATTCTATATTCTCGTCTCCTTTGTTATAAACCAATTGACCATATATGCAAGTCTTTATTTATGGGCAATCTATTTTGTTCCATTGATCTATGTCCCTGTTTTTATGGCAATGCCATACCATTTTGATTACTATCACTTTGTAATATAGTTTGAAATCAGAGCACACAATGCCTTCAGCTTTGTTCTTCCTTGAGATTGATTGGGCTCTCTGGAGTCTTTTGTGGTTTCATATAAATTTAGGATTTTTTGTTCTATTTCAGTGAAAAATGCCATTAGAATTTGATAGGAGTTGCATTGAATTTGTAGTTTGCTTTGGATAATATTGACATTTTAACAATGTTAATTATTCTAATCTATGAGCATGGGATATCTTTCCATTTATTTGTGTCATCTTCAATTTATTTCATCAATATTACATAGTTTTCAGGATACAGATTTTTCACCTCTTTGGTTAAATTTACTCTTAGACATGTTATTATTTTTGATACAGTTGTAAATGGGATATTTTTGATGTCACATTTTACATCTTTTCATCTTGGAATCCCTTAACTCATTATTATAGTTATAGTAATTTTTCCCACGTTTTGCTTTTTTAGCATTCATACCAAGTTAATAAGCTTAATAATCCTTTACTATATATTTACCTTTACTAGTAGTGAGTTTGTTTTGTTATTTATTTTTGTATATTTTCTTGTTACTAATCAGTGCTCTTTCTTTTCAGCTTAACGACATTCCTTTAACATTTCTTATGTGGCTGGTTTAATGGTCATAAACCCCTTTACCTTTTGCTTGCCTGAAAAACTCTTTATCTCTTCTTCAATTCTGAATAAGCTCACTGGGTAGAGTATTGTTGGTTTGAAGGTTTTTGTTTGTTTGTTTGTTTTCCTTGTAGCACTTTCAAGATATTTTGCTGCTCCCTTCTGGCCTGCCCAGTGTCTGCTGAGAAATCTGATTATAATTTTATGAGAGTTACCTTATATGTAACAGGTCACTTTTCTCTTGCTGTTTTTAATATTCTCTGTCTTTAACTTTTGACATTAAAAAAAAATCTTTCAATGTTTATTTTTGAGACAGAGACAGAGTATGAGTTGGGGGGTGGCAGAGAGAAGGGGAGATCCAGAGCTGTCAGCACAGAGCCCGACACAGAGCTTGAACTCACAAACTATGAGATCATGACTTGAGCTAAAGTCAGACACTTAACTGACTGAGCCACCCAGGCACCCCATTTAACTTTTGACATTTTAATGATAGTGTGTCTTGGTGTGAATTTGTTTGGGTTCATCTTCTTTGGAGCTCTCTAGGCTTCCTGAATGTGGATGTCTATTTCTTTCCTCAGCTTAGGGAAGTTTTCAGCCATTATTTCTTCAAGTAAGTTTTCTGCCCCTTCCTCTCTTTTCTCTTTCTTGGACCCTGGTAACATGGGTGTTATTCCACTTGATGTTTTAAGAGGTCCCTTGAGCTATCTTCATTTGTATTAAAAATTCTTTCCTTTTTGCTGCTCTGCTTTGGTGAGCTCTGCTGCCCTATCTTCCAGATCACTATTCCTTTCCTTTGCTTCACCCATCTGCTGTTAACCCCTGTAGTGTATTTTTCAGTTCAGTTATTCTATCCTTCAGCTCTATGACTTCTGTTTGGTACTTTCCTTTATTTTCTCTCTCTTTATTAAAGTTCTCACTGTGTTCATCCACTCTTCTCCTTAGTTTAATGAGCATCTTTACAGCCATTGCTTTGAACTCTTCATCAGTTAAATTACTTATCTTCATTTCATTAAACTTTTGCTAGGGTTTTATCTTGTTCTTTCATTTGGAACATATTTCTCTGTTTCCTCATTCTGCACAGCTCTCTATGGTTTCTATGTATTATATGAAGCAGGTATCTCTCCAGTTTTGAAGCAATAGCCATGTATATATAGAAGATGAACGTTATCATTTAACATTGCCCTATTCTTGACTATCTCTCAAACCTGATTAATTTTTAATAGGTCCAGGTGTTGAGGGTGTGTGAAAACCTGTGAGTGTTCCAGAGAAGAGATCTCAGACAGCATCTATTTTTATTTAGGCTGATTGGAAGCCAGACACCTGAGGCAGCAGCTCTGAAAGCATGTAAATATATACTGTTCTGTGAGACTGAAATCATAAACCCTGCTGGCCTCCAGACCAGGTGTCTGGAGGTATCCCATTAGCAACAACTGAAAAAAAAATTCAAGTCTCCCAATGAATGTGTGAACTCCTTTCTGGAAATTACCAGTGAGCTGGGGCAAGGCTGAGGGAGAGATAAAGATAGTGCCCCCCAGACTATGTTCCCTGAGAATCTCAGAGGCTATTTCCATAGCTTCTAGATATATGGGAAACCTGAAGCCTCCTCCTCAGGTTGAAGCTTCAGGACAAGTAAATAGGCCTTTTTCGCAGGGATAATGGTGGTGTGCTTTAGTCTGCTGTCTCGTCTCTGTAGTGCCTTGTGGTGGTAGCCTGCCAAGAATTGTCTCTCTGACTGTTTCAGACCCATGAGGCCCAGAGACGCAAGCCCCTCTGGCCACAAGAACAAGGTGTTCTCATGCAGACTGTGTGTGCCTGCCAGCTTTAGTGGGGCTACAGGTGAGCTCAGAGGCAGGGCATGTCTACCATCTTTGGCAGGGCCACGGGCACAGGGGAAGGGCATAGTCCTCATCACTAGCAAGGTAGAGAGAAATGGCAAAAATGCCACCACCAGTACTGGCACCAACAAGGGAGAGGGAGAATGCAAAAATGGCACTCATCAGAGCCTCCTTTCCCAGAGAGAATCCCAACAGACTTTTTTTCCCCTCCTACAGCTGCTTTAAGATTAACAAATTAATCTCCCTTATATGTAGTCTAGGTGCTTTTCAAACTGCTGCTTTTGCATTGGGTCCCAGGCCTGGTGAGTCTGTATACAAGCCACTTACGAGTGGAATCTACATTTCTTATGGCTGTATGGAGCTCCTGGATGTAAGACCCATGGGTTTTCAAAGCCAGGTATTGTGGCGGCTCATCTTTCCTGTGCAAGTCCTAGGGTGGCTGATGTAGGGCACAAATCCATCACTGCTTAGTGAGTAGCTCTATGCTTGTGAGATCCCTCCTGATTATGGGTCACTGTGCTGGGGGTAGGGCTTTTGCTGAGACAGTGCCTCTGCCTCACCCATCTATCTCAATGTGGGTTGTGTCCTTTGCTGTGGAAAATCTTTTCAGCTAGCTTTCAGGTCTTTTGTGGAGGGAATTATTTTATATGCAATTGTGGATGTTATATGTTCACAGGAAGAGGCGAATTCAGGAATTTCCTTTGCCGTCATCTTGAACTACATCCTCCCAATGGGATTTGATACTTGAGGATCAGTGCCTTTGTGAAAGAGGCCTCAGAGAGCTTGCTCTCTCCTTCTGCCATGTAAGGATAGAACAAGAAGACTGGAACTGGAATGGGACCCTGACCCAATCATGCTGGTGCCTCAACCTCAGACTTCCAGCCTTCAGAACTGTGAGAAAGTTTCTGTTTATTAGGCACCCAGTCTGTTATTTTGTTATAGCAGCCAGGATGGAGGAAGGCGCTTGCTATAATAGTCAATACCTGGTACCGCTGAATTTATTATATCATATTCTTGCTTTAATACCATCCTAAGTGCTCATTATCCATGCCAAAAGTTATAATTATTTAGTTTGGTATTCTCTGTAGCTTTTATGATCCAGCTGTAATCAATCTTCCAAACCTCATTTTCATCCCATCTGTTCTATGAACTCTCTGCTTCACCCAGACTACACAATTACCTCATTTCCAAGGAAAATACCTTTGCTCAAGATTTCCCACTCTTCAGAAAGGGCAACCAAACTCCCCCCCCCCCACCATATATCTGAGTCTTATTTATTATCTAACACCCAGTTTACATTGGACCTGAACCAAAAAGCCTTTCTTGACCCCCAAGACCAAAATGTTTTTTCTCAGAATGTCAGTAAAATTAAAGGTCCTTTCATTCTTTAGGTCCTAAATGTACACTATCTGCATTGTCAGGCACCCTTAGTTCTATATCCTTGTATCTTGTTATCTCAGCTATGTTGAAAGTCCTTACGTGTAGAAATAAGGGAGTTTCCCCTTTGTATGAGGAAGCATAGCAAACAACCAGTGCCTCTCATACTACACTCAAATATGTATTTAATTCATTAGTACATCCAACAAAAGTAGATCTAGTGTACATATGACTGAATTTTAACTGCTCATTTAAATGCTTATACTAGTGATTTTTAATCTATGAAGAAACACATGTTAGATTCATTCCAGTCAATTTTTGTTTTCATTTTCATAGTCTTTGGATAACGTCTGAGCTCTCTTTTTAGGTGATTCAAGAAACTCTAACTTTAAATGGTGTAGTACAATTTTTAAAGCTGATAAATGGTAACTCTGACTAAAAATAGCCTCACCGAATGGTTCTGTTCTTTGTATTAAACTTTGAAAGAAGAAATTCAGTGTTTTTCCTAGTGTTTCTTGTTGGAAGCACAATACATATTTCCAGAATTGTGAAGAAGTTGTAGCACAGTTAACTTTGTTTGCCCAGAAGCCAACAATTCAAAGGAACATATGTTTGGCAAGTTAGTGGGATGTCAGATGATGGATTTAAATGATCACAGGGTAAATCTATTACTGTCTTTTAGAAGTTTCCAGATGAATGTGACTGGAATCGCGGGGGCCGAGGGAATGAACAGAGCATGTAATTGTGGCCATTTATTGTACATTTCTTTACACTTGACTATAATTATGTGTTCTTCTCCCACAGCAAATAGGCATCTGCTCTGTAATATTCCGTTACCAATTGGAAAGTAAAAAGCTACTCATCTCCAGGGTTGTTCAGTAACGTACCGTATCAGAGCCAATCACCCGAGGATATTCTGCCCCCAGAGGCAATCACAATTATGAGGCCATTACATACATTTTTAATTTAATACCCTGACAATTACTGAGATGGTATTTTCCAACTGTTTGTAATTCACCCCAATACCATGAGAGGACCAGATAGAAGTAAAGGCACTTGGCTTTCCAGCTTGCAGCCTTCAGAGAGTAATCGGCATTTATTTATTTCACTCTCAGAATTCTACTCTTTAAAAAAAAAAAAGAAAAACTCATATGATTTCAATTAAAAAGGGAACACATACTTATAATAGTTAATTTGGAAGAACAAAAAGATAAGAAATAAAGGAAAAGGAAAGAAACTTCTCATATTTCTATCCATCTATAAGGAACTGTTAATATTTTTCTGTATTTCCATTTTTTTTCTTGAGATGTGTAAAATATTTTTATATAATTTGAATCACACAATACTATTTTGTATTTTCTGTTTACCTTAACAATACAATGTAAGTATCATACCAGGTTATATATTATATGTCTTCCATAAGATTTCCATTTAAATATCTTTGTAGTATTTCAATATCTCACTATTCTATATTTTAACTAATATTTTAATAATGAATACTTATGCTTCTGTTTGTAACTATTGTAATATCTGTGTCTTTTTTTTTGTTTTTTGCTACATGTTAACTTCCTGTTACATTCATATTATATCAAATAACTAAGTTCTTTGTTCCTCTTTATTATTTTTATTTCTGTGCACATACTTTTATTCTGAACTCAGGAGCATTACTCAAGCTTGCTCTTTAATTCCCTCTAGTACATAATCTAATGTTGCCTGCTTCATTTGCACTTTAGTGGAGATTATATATTTTTTATCACTAGAATTTTCATTATTCGAAACTTTTTCTTCTCTCAGGAAGGCCAGTTCTAATTTCAGAATGTAATAGTTTCTCAGATAAATTGATAAAATTTAAATGTTTGCCCCCACTTTCTTCTGTCTTACAGTAATATATTTGTTTCCTGAGGCATCTGGGTGGCTCAGATGGTTGAGAGTCTGATTTTGGCTCAGGTCATGATCTCACAGTTTGTTGAGTTTGAGTCCTGTGTCGGGCTCTGTGCTGACAGCTTGGATTCTGTGACTCCCTCTCTGTCTCTCTGCACCTCCCTGCACCACCCTCAAAAATAAATAAACATTAAAAAAATTAAAAATATATATATCTATTTCCTCAGGGCTATTTGTTGATGCCTCAGCTCAATTCCTTTCTTTAAATAGCTCAGTCATTTCATGTGTAGCTAATACCCCCACCACACACCCAGTTATCCCATGTAATAAGCCATAAAATGAGACATGGGGTCTGGAACTATTTTAATGCTACTCCTGGGTGACAGGAAGCATATACTAAGAGGTGTATCCTAAATGTTAGAGTTTCTGGGGCATCCTGGAAAGTATGCTCTTCAGGATGGACACCGTCTATCAAATAGTGTTCTGATACATTAAAAAATGTACAGGATTGGGGATGCTTGGGTGGCTCAGTCAGTTAAGTGTCAGACTTTGGCTTGGGTCATGATCTCACGGTTGGTGAGTTCAAGCCCCACATCGGGCTCCAGGCTGACAGCTTAGAGCCTGGAGCCTTCTTTGGATTTTGTGTCTCCTTCTCTCTCTGCCCCACCCCCCATCAAAATAAATAAACATTAAGGTTTTTGTTTTTAATGTACAGATTAAAGTTCGTTTATACATGAGATTATAACTGAACCAACATGAATGAGTTTGCTCCTTGCTGAGGTAGAAACCACACCAGGTTGAGTTGTCCTACAAAGAAAACTTTTATTTGCAGCAAATACGGAGATTAATGGGAAATGACTTCCAAAACTGACTCCCAGAAAGAGGGTGAATAGGTTCCTTTTGTTTAGGTTTAAGATGTATATTTGGATAGGGAAGCCTTGTCATCTTATGTAGAGGCAGACATAATCGCACATGCGCCCTCAGGAAACATCCTATGCATACATTCCATGCTATGTTAAGGAGGCTGAGGCTCCTCCCTGGGCTGAGATTTTAGTATTATAATGAGGTAAACATAATGGTAGTCATTCCAGAGGTCATTCTGTGCTCCCTCTGTGCAGGCATGAGTCAGGTTTAGCTCAAATGGTCTAGGTGATCTGGGTGGATGGGAGGTCTTGTCAGGGCAGTTGCCATTACCGAGGCAGTGATTTCAGGTTTATTTACCTGAGTCCAGAGCATAGCTGGAAAGAAGGGCTCAGGGGGAAAATGTAAGACAAAGGTTAATGAGGACAAGCTGGTGGGCAGCAAAGGCCAAGTCACGGTCTGACTGGTGATAAGATCACTGAGGTAAATTAGAGGAAGAATGATTGTTAATGCCTGTTACTAATTATGCCAGTAATTTTGTGAAGTCTTTTATTGATACAGCTTATGAATACAGTATCACAAATGGTTTCCAAGGGGCAGAAGCTTGCAGAAAGCAAGAAATCTAGTTTATCTTGTTAGGAGATTTTTTCTTTTCCTTTTTTTTTTTTTTTTGCCCATTTTAAGTCTGTTTTGTTTTCAGTCTTAGGCATAGGGTTTTTAAAAACTCTACAGGTCGCCTGAGTGGCTTAGTCCTTTAAGCGTCTGACTTTGGCTCAGGTCGTGATCTCACAGTTTGTGGGTTCGAACACCCCATCGGGCTCAGTGCTGACAGCTCAGAGCCTGGAGCCTGCTTCAGATTCTGTGTCTCTTTCTCTCTCTCTGCCCCTCCCCTGCTTATGCTCTGTCTTTCAAAAATAAATAATGTAAAAAAAAAATTAAGAAAACTCTATTAATGACTATTTACCATTAGCTACAAATTTCTGAAATTTTTTTCTGTTTTGAGGGAAGGGAGGCCACTAGTGTGGGGGGACATTGTGTGTGTGCGTGCGCGTGCGCGCGCTTGCACACACATAGGAGGGAGCAGAAGGGAGAAGAGAGATGCGGAGCAATTGTTAAGAGAAGCTCTAGTAGAGAAGATCAATGAGAGACACTCTTTTTAAATTTTTTTTTTAACATTTACTTATTTTTGAGAGAGAGAGATAGTATGAGCTGAGGAGGGGCAGAGAAAGAGGGAGAAACAAAATCTGAAGCAGGCTCCACACTGTCAACATAGAACCCGATGCAGGGCTCGAACCCATGAACCATGAGATTATGACCTGAGCCAAAGTCTGACGCTTAACCAACTGAGCCATCTAGGTGCTCCAAGAGACAAGAACAAGAAATTACTTGGTCAGCAGTTATACAAACACAACAGAGCAGCGAATAGTCCCTGAATTGTAACTTTTGGGGGAAGGCAGGTTGATGCAGACAACCAAGGAGGCCTGTTATGCAGAGCACTGGATGGCTGGTAGTAGTTTATGGCTTACCAACAACAACAGAAGTCTTTCCTATTTGCATTGAAACTCATTTGAGGAGCACCTGGGTGACTCAGTCGCTTAAGCTTTTGACTCTTGATTTCAGCTCAGGTCATGATCTCATGGTTCATAAGTTCAAGCCACACGTGGGCTCTCCACTGACAGTGTGGAGCCTTATTGAGATTCTCCCTCTTTCTCTGCCCCTCCCCCACTTGAACTCTCTGTCTCTCTCAAAATGAATAAACTTAAAAAACACTCATTTGAGAAAAACTTATATTATCTATCTTACTTTGATATAATAAGAAACATGTATCTCGATCTTTGTCCTTAGCCCCTGACCAGGGCTCTTGTAATATTGTAAGTGATAAGAGTGAAAGGAAAATCTTCAGTTATAATATTTGTTTTTTGTCTCCAGTTCCTAAAATGGCTTTGGAGCCACGAAGGTGAAAGGAGCATCTTTTCCGATGTGTGACAAGCCTCTTTCAACCACACCCGAGTTTATGTTAATGAAGGGACTTTTGGAAAATCATTCAGGTTGAGGGGCCGGTTGCCAGGAGAATCAACCATGCGACTGAAGGACTGGAACTTTTAGTCCCACTCCTTGACCTCTGGGGAGGGGAGAAAGGCTAGAGTTTGAATGAATCACTAAGGGGCCAGACACTGGGCAATGGACCTAAATAGATGTTATTCAAGAGAAGACACATAAATGACAAATGGGTATATGAGGAAGTACTCAACATCACTCATCACCAGGGAAATGCAAATCAAAAGGACAATGAGATACCACCTCACATCTGTCAGAATGGCTATCATCTAAATGCAGGAAATAATAATGGTCTACCGTTTGAAGAAAGGTGAACACTTGTGCACTGTTGGTGGAAATGTAAATTGGTATAGCCACTATGGAAAACAGTATGGAAGTTCTTTGAGAAATTAAAAGTAGGGGCCCCCTGGGTGGCTCATTTGGTTGACTATCAGACTCTTGATTTCAGCTCAAGTCATGATCTCATGGTTTTTGAGTTTGAGTTCCACAGTGGACTCCAAGCTGACAGTGCCAAGCTTACTTGGGATTCTCTGTCTCCCTCTCTCTCTCTGTTCCTTCCCTGTTCTCTCTTTCTCACTCTCTCTCTCAAAATAAGTAAATGAACATTTTTTTTAATTTTGCAAAAAAACAAATTGAGTAGAACATGATCCAGCAATATCACTTCATATCAATTTCTAGACTCTCTTTAACTTTCCACAGTGCTACCAAAACTTTTTCTTTACTACCTGTGGGATAGCTAAACAATATGTGACTATTCCCATATTACAGAGAAGAGACTTGAGAGTTACTTGTCCAAATCACCTAGCAAGTCAATGGTAATTCCTGAGTTAAAATATCAGGAGCTTGACTTCTTAGTTAATAATTGCTCTCCCTTCATCACCTCTTCAGCACACACACACATGCACACACACACATGTGCACACACACACACACACACAGAATCACAGAACAAACTCTTATGCTCAATTCTATTACTGTTCCTAATGGCTTCATAGGCTTTAAGCACATTACTTATTTCTCATTGTTCAATTGAAAGGATATCTGAATCGTCACTGATCATCAGGGAAATACAAACCAAAACTACAATGAGTTCTCACCTCACACCTGTCAGAATGGCTAAAATCAACAACACAAGAAACAACAGGTGTTGGCGAGGATGTGGAGAAAAAGGAACCCTCTTGCACTGTAGGTGAGAATGCAAACTGGTGCAGCCACTCTGGAAAACAGTGTGGAGATACCTCAAAAAGTTAAAAATAGTACCACCATGTGATCTAGCAGTTGTACTATGGGGTATTTACCCTCTCCCCAAAATACAGAAATACTAATTCAAAAGGATACACACACCCCTATGCTTATAGCAGCATTACTTATAATACCCAAGATATGGAAGCAGCCCGTGTCTATCAATTGATGAATGTATAAAGAAGTGGTTTATGTACATATATACATACATATGTCCATATATATATATATATTATTTTGCCATAAAAAGAATGAAATCTTGCTATTTGCAATGACATGGATGGAGCTAGAGAATATTATGCTAAGTGAAATAGTCAGAGAAAGACAAATGCCATAAATTTTCACTCATATGTGGAATTTAAGGAACAAACCAAACAAACAAAGGGCAAAAATAGAGGGAGATAAATCGAGAAACAGACTCTTAACTATAGAGAAAAAAACCCTGATGGTTGCCAGAGGAGAGGGGGGATAGGGATGGGTTAAGCCAGTCATGGGGACTAGGGACTGCAGATGAGCACCATGTGATGTATGGAAGTGTTGAATCCCTACATGGTACACCTGAGACTAATATTACACTGTATGTTTACTGGAATTAAAACCTAAAAAAGAAAGCCAGTTCTCCTTTTGCCTACTCTCTTCTGAATAGATCTGAATAAATGGCAAAAAGACTAAATGCTTAAGTATCCTGCCTGCAGAAGGAAAACATCTTAAAGAGCAAATGTGGTCCCAGTGCCTGGGTGGCTCAGTCAGTTAAGTGTCTGACTCTTGGTTTCAGCTCAGGTCATGATCTCATGGTTTTGTGATTTCGAGCCCCACTATTTCATGAGTTCAAGCCTCACATTGGACTCCGTGCTGGAGCTTGCTTGTGATTCTTTCTCTCTCCTTCTTCCTCTGCCTCTCCCTGGCCTCATACTGTCTCTTGTCTCTCTCAAATAAATAAATAAACTTTGATAAATAAAATTTATCAAATAAATAAATAAAGGGGGGGAAATACGGTCTGTTGAAAACCACCATGAGATTACAAACTGGCCCTCAAATTCTCATTACAGCTTTTGAGTTCAGTTACTTAATCTCTCTGAGCCTATTTTCTCATCTTAAAATGAGAAGAGAGGGGATAATTCCTATATGACAGAGACATCAGGAGGAATAGGGCGAGAATATATATGTGTGTATATGTACACGCATATCAAGCATTTGACACAGAAGGTTTAGAGACTCCACCAATTAAATGTTGCAAAAGTTAAAAAAAAGGATATCTGAATATTTTAACTGATGTTATTTAACACATAAATACTGTATATAGAACACACTTAAGATTTTTTCTTAATCTATAATTACATGTAACTAAATTTTTGCATTTTAGCACTCCTTTTCCTATTTTGCCTTTCTCCTCTTTTATATCATTAATTGTATTCTGAAAAACTAAAGCGAGAGAAGGGCCAGGCACAGACAAAGAAGAACTTGCATTTATAATATGTGTTAGGTATAAGTTGTAAGAAAAGGAAAGTTTTATTTTCTGTGTTTTTTCTAAGTATGTATTTGGTTATTGGTAGAAGTTTAATTTCATCTCTGATCCTAGGCTTTTCAATATCAATAGCATCATAGATCAGTAAGTGAACTCTATTCTTAATTATCTGTATTAACAAGTAATTTGCTCTGTCATCTGCACATTACTCTTTTGCATAGGCCTATTCATATATTTATTTATTTGAGAGAGAGAGCGAGCTTGAGTGGGGAAGGAGTAGAGGGAGGAGAAAGAGAATCCCAAGCAGGCTTCAGGGTCGTGAGATCATGACCTGTGTCAAAATCGAGAGACCGACGGGGCGCCTGGGTGGCTTAGTCGGTTAAGCGTCCGACTTTCGCTTAGGTCATGATCTCGCGGTTCGTGGGTTCGAGCCCCGCGTCGGGCTCTGTGCTGACTGCCAGCTCAGAGCCTGGAGACTATTTCAGTCTGTGACTCCCTCTCTCTCTGACCCTCCCCTGCTCACGCTGTCTCTCTCTCTCTCTCCTAGAAATAAATAAAACATTAAAAAAAATATTTAAAAAAAAAAATCGAGAGACCGACGATTAACTGACTGAGTCACTCAGCATCCCCATGGGGCTGAAGTATTCTAGTCAGAGATCAAGGTATATACCATTTTAAATGTGATCAGACATGTAAATTACGACTGGATTCTAATGAGAGGCAACCATTCACCTTGAGGGTAAAGCTCTCAAACAAGAGCTTCTTCTGCAATAAAAAATCGGTTTTAAAATTGACATAAAGGGGTGCCTGGGTGGCTCAGTTGGTTAGGCACTAAGTGTGCAGCCTGCTTAAGAATCTTCCTTTCTCTCCCTCTGCCCCTCTCTCCTGAAAGGGAAGGAAGGAAGCAAGAAGCAAGCAAGGAAGGAAGGAAGAGAGAGAGAGAGAGAGAGGAGACAGATGTATTAATCCTTCTTAGTTTCCTAGAAGCTAGGTCTAATGATTCCTGTACAGTGTAAATCAACAAATAAACACCAACTATCCACACTGTGATAAATACTATGGGGTAACATACACTTTTAAAGGATCTTCAGTATAATTTACTACAACTTCTGTTACTTCAACTGTGGCTTATGCCAGGCGTTATGTGCCAGCCTCTGTTCTAAGACCTTGACGTATAGTAACTCAATTAATTTTTACAATAAATGAATTACATACATGAAGAAACTGAGGCAAAGAGATAGATGTTGTATAACTCTAACTAGTATATGGTAAAGCTGTAGTAAGACACACCCATGGAAAGACCACTGATGTTAAAAAAAAAAACTGCTCTAAATGCTAAATGAGTGTTGGAGGAAGTAAGTACTTTAGATATTCATTAGAGGAAGAAATCAGTGTGGACTTATATGGTCAGGGAATGTGACTTGCTAAGCACAAAATCTCGATAGATAAAACATGTCTTTTAAGGACACTGAATTTACTGAAGCATAGTAGATTAAGACAGTGTCAAGCTCAATTATGTTTAACCTAACCACTTATTTACAGTGTGAGTTCAAAGATGGGAGGGGGCTGGGACTGTGTATCGAGGGCACTCGACCACTGCCTATACTTTCTATCTGTTCTGCTTTTGTTTGAGCCAGTGCTCTCTGTTCTCTGATTTTGATGAAGAAAACATGTGAATCTTAGAAATCAAGGTAAAAATAGATAAGGTTTGAATGTGAGAAAATGGTTTATGAAGATCAGTTTTGTTTCCCTTCATTCTCTGTTAAGGCGCTAAATAAATCTGAAACAACTTCACCTGCGTCTTTCATGATTACCTGAGGTTTCTCATTAAAGTGACTAAGTCCACTCTAGAATGTACATTACAGATGCAAAATAAAAAATACTTATTGTCTAGTAGAATGAACTGTAATATTTGACCTTGATGTTGTAGACATAAGGCTATTGATCAGACAGTGTTAGAGAAGGTCATACTTAAATCTTCCCACATCCTCTTCCTTGAACTGTTGGTAAACTTTTCCTATAAGGTATCTTGTTGTTGTTGTTTAAATTTATTTATTGAAATATAATTGAAATGAACAGTTTCAAGTGTATAGCATAGCAATTTGATATACGTATATATTGTGAAATGATCACCACAATAAATTTAGTTAACATCCATCACCACATATAATTACAATTTTTTTCTTGTGATGAGAATTTTTAAGATCTACTCTTGACTTTTCAAAGGCACAATACACTACTATTAACTATAGACGCCATGCTTCACATTACATCACCCGGATTTACTCATTTTATAACTGGAAGTTTGTACATTTTGACCATTTTCATCCATTTCACCCACCTCTCAACCTCCACCTCTGGCAACCAGCAATCTGTCCTCTGTCTGTATTTTTGTTTTCTCTTTAGAGAAAACTGACTTACTTCACTTAGCATAAGGCCCTTAAAGTCCATCCATGTTATGGCAAACAGCAAGATTTTATTCCTTCCTTCTTTTATATGGCTGAATAATATTCCTCCGTGTGTGTGTGTGTGTATGTATGTGTTTGTACATATCCCACATTTTCTTGATCTATTCACCCTTCAATGGACACAGGTTATTTCCATGCCTTGGCTATTACATGCAATGACACAATGAACAGAAAAGTGCAGATATCTTTTTGAGTTAGTGTCTTCATTTACCTAAGAAAATTCCCCAAAGTGGAATTGCTAGATCACATGGTAGTTCTTTTTTTTAATTTTTTGTGGAAACTACATACAGTTTGCCATAGTGGAAGGTACACAAGTGTTCCCTTTTCTCCACCTTCTCACCAACACTTATTATTTCTTGTCATTTTGATAATAGTCAGTATAACAGGTGTAAGATGATATGTCATTGTGGCTTTGATCTGCATTTCCCTGATGACCAGTGATGCTGGGCACTTTCTCATGCACCTGTTGGCCCTCTGTATATCTTGTTTGGAAAAAAAAAAGTTTATTCAAATCCTCTCCCCATTTTTAATCAGATTGTTTTGTTGTTTTGTTGTTTTTGCTTTTTGATACTGTTATATAAGTTCTTTTTTAAAATAGTTTATTGTCAAGTTGGTTTCCATATAACACCCAGTGCCCATCCCCACAAGTGCCCTCCTCCATGCCCATCACCCCCTTCACTTTCCCCCACCGCCATCAATCCTCAGTTTGTTCTCAGCATTCAAGAGTTATATAAGTTCTTCATGTATTTTAAATACTAACTCTTTATCAGATACATGATTTGCAAGTATTTTCCCCCATTTAGTAGGTTACCTTTATTTTTTTCCATTTCCTTTTTGGTGTAGAAGCTTTTTAATTTGATGTAGTCCCACTTGTTTATTTTTGCTTTTGTTGCCTTTGCTTTTCATGTCAAATCCAAAAAAACTCATTGCCAAGACCTATGTCAAAAGAGCTTACTGCCTATGTCTTCTTCTAGGAGCCTTATAGTTTCAGGTCTTATATTCAAATGTTTAACAGCTTTTTTGACTTTAAACCTGACATTCTTATATTTTGTTTTTCAGTTTGCAAGGGGAGCATTTCATAGGCTTAAAGAACAGGCTTTTTCTTTATTTTAACATTTATCAAAAATGAATTACTTCCTATTATAAACAGCTTTATAATGCCTTATGAAGGTATTATATACCTTTACATCACTATGGTAAAATAGGAAAATGAGGACAATTTATTGAAAAAGACATTTCTTACAAAGGGAAAGGCATAAGCAAAGAAATAAGACAACCATCTTAAAGGAAACCTCCCCCTTCCTTTACTTTGCTTTTAACCAAGTAGATTCATGGACCAAAAGGTGGAGATCAATGGTTCCTCAAGCCTGGCTGAGCATTAAAATCATCTAGGGAGCTTATAACAAACACCAACGTCTGGGCCTTCCCTGTGGAGTATACGATTTAATTGGCTTGGGGTGACATCTGGGCGTTGTCATTTTTAATAGCTCCTCAGGTGTTTCCAATGTTCAGCCAGGATTGAGAACCACTAGTCTAGAAACTGGATCAACTGCCCATATGAAATATATAGATAGCATAATCAGAAGTGTATTTTATTGATATTTTGACTCAAAGGGTAAAACTTAATTGATCTTTGATTTTTTTTTACTTTCAGGAAATGTTGTAGTTAGACATTAAACACACATAGGCATAATAGTACACCGTAATGAATCTGATCTTTGGAGCAACAGAGAGGCATGGTCTTTAACATGGTCTTAAATACTATTGGTTAATATCTCCAATGGGCAGTAACTGCCACAGTGATAATGACTGGTCTTTAATAAGAAGAGAATTGTACAGTTTGGGCTTCTAAGATGAATCATTAACCCAAACTCTTAACTATAGTGATGTTTGCATCAATTGGAAAATTCTTTGGAAGGGGCTATCCAATGTTCTTTTACTCTCTCCTGGATGTGAGAGTAATAACACATGAAGGGTAAAAGTAGGGATATGGGGTGGAATGCAGCGCCCATCAAAATCTCCTCCACACTGAGAAAACTGGTATAGTTTGAAGTGGCCAGGCTGTGTGTGGTTGAAGACCCCTGGAGAATATGTCTCTCCACTCCATCGCCGAAGGGCACATTGATAGGCAGGAATCAGGCTACAGGATTCAGCAGGATGAAGAAGGAGGCATGGTCTTCCTACTCAAAACATGCAAATATTTCTTTTATTAATTTTTTATCACTTACTTTTACTAGATGATACTATTAATTTAACATACTCTCAGGGATTCGTTGGAAGTCAGCACTAAATAAGAAGGGAGCATTGACTAGGTGGCAGAGTCTAGGCAAAACAGTGCTTCCACTAATGGATTAGAAGCCTTGATGGAAACCTACACCCAATGCTTTTCACATAGCTTTCTCTTCCCCAGTGATTGATTAGCCTGAGTGGACTTCCCAATCTCCTTCTCCCCAGATCTGTTATTGCTCCCTGAGCTTGTAATGCCGCCCTCCTTTCCTTCTCTCTTTCCATATCTGAATCCCTCTCAGCCATTGTCAGGGTGCCCATCAAAAATCCCATCAAGATTCTGGCTTATCCAATGAATATTTATGTAACCTTTGGCAACCTCAGTGTATAAAATGGAAATGATATTACTTGTCTTATGGTTTTTATTGTAACAAAAATTATATTAATTTGTTTAAGGGTAAACTGTAATTTTTGCTACTCAACTTTTGAGAACTCAACGTAGACAAATTCACATTGCTAATTTTTGTTTGTTTTTACTGTCAAATATCACTGTGGGAAGTGTTACAAAGACACTGATCCTACTGAAGTATTTGTTTTGTTTCTATAGAATTTTATTTTGAAAATACTATTTCACTTGAAGACTGGTCTAAAACCATTAAAATATTTTTTAGTGTTTACTTCTGAGAGAGAGAGAGAGAGCAGGCAGATGAGGGGCTGAGGGAGAGGAAGACACAGAATCTGAAGCAGGCTCTAGGTTCTGAGCTGTCATCACAGAGCCTGATGAGGGGCTGGAGCTCCATTTTGTCTCCACATGTGACTGGTGTCTAAACAATATGTAGTTTATACATAGGACTATATATATAGTTCTATATATATGGTTCTATATATAGAATCCCAAACTATTTAAAAGTTATTCTTATGGTTTGCCTCCCTCCCTCCCTCTCCCCCACTATTTTTCCCCTCCTTCTCCCCCATGGTCCTCTAATAAGTTCCTCTTAATCCTCCTATACGTGCAAACATATGGTATCTGTCCTTCTCTGCCTGACTTATTTCGCTCAGCATAACACCCTCAAGATCCATCCATGTTGCTACACATGGCCAGATTTCATTCTTTCTCATTGCCATGTAGTATTCTGATGGGGGTGGAAGGGAGGGGAAAGAGAGTAATGGGCATAGAGGAGGGCACTTGTGGGGATGAGCACCGGGTGTTATATGGAAACCAACTTGACAAACTATTTATAAAAAAAAGATTAATCAATCAAAAAATAAATAAAAATTATTCCAAGGGCACTTGGGTGACTCAGTTGAGTAAGTGTCTGACTTTGGCTCAGGTCATGATCTCACAGTCCGTGGATTCAAGACCCACATTGGGCTCTGTGCTGACAGCTCAGAGCCAGGAGTCTGCTTTGGATTCTGTGTTTCCTTCTCTCTTTGCCCCTCCGCTGGTCACACTCTTTCTTTCTCTGTCTCTCAAAAATAAATAAATGTTAAAAAATTAAAAAAAAAAGTTATTCTGTGAAATATCAACTTCATAAATATCAGAACTCAATGTACAGTAAAACAACCATTTTGGTAAACATGCATTTATTCACAGTTGATTCTCCTCTGGATAAATGCATAACTGCTCAAAATTATTTATGTAGAGGTATAAGAGAATACTTACAAATCTATTTCTACCTTCATTTTGAAGAAACACTGATCTTGGCAAAAAATCTGGCTTATTTTAAGATGAATGATTGCTGGTAAGAAGGCATACAGTAAAACTTTTCCGTGACCTGCACCTGCTCTTTTCTTTTTACATTAAAATATAAAAAAGCATTTGTGTTCAGAGATGTAGCTGATGATTGTGGCATAAGTGAATAATTGCATAAAAGCAGACCCTGAATGTAGTTGAGCATTAAAATGCCTGCAGACCCTCATTTTACTTGAAAGTTATAACTGCCTTAAATAGCAGTTGATCATAATTGCAAGAAACTGACAGAACCAGACCATTTTAGTGTTATGAAATTGATACAAAGCTGCCTATACAGCTTTCCTTCACTGAGCTGAGGTCGTATTATACTTCAAAAATAAGGATAAATACATTGAATTGTGAGTCTTATTTCTATAATACACCCAGTGTTTAAAGTAAGCTTCTAACAAGAGAAGTGGGTAACTGCAGAGTATGGATCCAGACTTGACTATTACCCATTGCAGTATTCAATGCCAGTCTGTACCTCATTGCTGTTCTTTAATTGTTGAGTTTAACTTTTTCAGTCTTCCTGTTGCATTGTTTAAAATGGCTATTTCATACCTTATCCTCGTACCTCACATCTCCCCTTCTTCCCCCTATTTTAGCTTCTGTGAATAGATCCCTTCTCTCTCTTAACAAGAATGATTGGTCTATCCGCTGGAGGGCTGCTTTAATTTTTCTGGCTATTTCCCTGAATTTTCATCTTCCCTATCTCTCTATGCTCCTGATGAATAGTCTCTCCTTTCAGATTACCTTGACTCAGTCCCATCTTCTCCTGCTCCTATGCAGCCTGCTAAGTCATCATATCCTCTCTGCCCTGCTTCCTCTCTCTCCCTATTCATTGGATGTTGGCTTCAGACATATTCATGCCACACCATCCACACCAAAGGAAACTCTCCTTTCCTCTCTTTCGACTTTATATAACCATGATACCTTCCTCTTTCTTGGACCCCAAATTTTTTAAGTGAGAAGTATTTCCTCATCTGCCTTTCAATACTTAACTTTTCGTTATTTATCTTCACCTCCTGTTCTCAAACTTTATTTTCTGTGGCTTCTCAGCTGCATGTCCTACCATTCATCGTTCCTATCTTTATGGCAGTAGCACCCTCTCTGGCCTCTGTGACAATGGCTGTCCTCATTTTTGTCTTACATCCCACGCTTTTGCACTGAACTCATTTTTCTTTCTGGTCTTCCGGGTTCACTTTTACACTAAATGCATTCATTCTACCACTATCTTGTCTTTTTAAGACTTCTCCCTTAAGATTATTATCCATTCTCACAAATTCCAATATGTATGTAACTCTCAAATTTGTTCAATGCTAAATGTGACTATTCTTGGGTCATACCTTGCATTTTCAATTGTTTGATGGTCACCCTCCCCAAACTCCTATAAAACTAGTTCATATGTTTCTGTAAGGCACATTTTTTCTAGTGCTTCTTATTTCTATCAATTGAATTATCAGCTATAGCTGATACTAGCACTTAGATTTGACTCAACTGCCCACCCAACCATATTTACTCTAAATGTAATTGGATTCATATTTAAAAAGCATTTATTCAGCCTAGCCATGCAGTAAAAAACTCTCCTAAATATACATACCTTATGTTTTCTTTATTGTCATTTATTTTTGTGACTAACATGAATTTTAGAAATATTATTAGTATGAAATGAATTATTAGAAATAGTTTGATTTGATGCAATTGTACTGATGGAAGAAAGGAATGGATTTATAGTAATCTGATATACAACTATTGTGTAGGAATTAAGCACATCTAATATCCAGTGTGGCATGAATCTCTTTTACAATAATTATTGTATTCTGCCTTTAGTGTCTTTTCAAATTTTATTTTACATCTTAGGTTGCAATGTTAAATGACAGTAAGGACTATGTCCTATTAATCTCTGTTTTTTAAATACTTTAATTTTAAGTAATCTCTACACCCAATGTAAGACTCAAACTCAGAACCCTGAGATCGAGTCACATGTTCCAGCAATTGAGCTAGCCAAGTACCCATATCTCTGTTTTATCTCTAGCTTCTAGAACATTGCCCATATATAATAGATAATCAATAAATATTCACTACATTCACAGAGACACTGAGTTCTTAAGATATTATGGAAGAAGTCACCCCACAAATGGAATGGCTGATGGGAAGATTGCTGATAACAGACTAAGGATTACAAAAAGCAATCTTTGCTTACTTATTGATTTTTCCCTAGGCCCAGACATAGCCGTGCATCCTCAGCAAGAACAGGAAATTAATACAAGAAGTGCATACAATTCTGCCCTGTATTACCACCATGTGTTTCTTATATTCTATTGGTTTCCTTTGTGGTTGGCAAGCACTACATATTTAGCTTAACTATTCAGTCTGGGAGTTCTTCCAGAAATATCATGAGATTAGCTCCCTTATGAAACTTGAGCAATTTTACTACACAATATTACTAGTAATAACAACAATTAGTTAATAAAGAGAAACATTGATTCAGAACCAACAGAGCTATATGGAATCATTTGCTGTTTGAAACATGATTGGAGGTGGTGCATGAAGCACCAGTGAGCAGAGTGTAGATATTTTAAAGCAATCTGAGCCAAGAATTATGGAAGCAAATCTTCGGGGAACCAACTTCCAACTTTATAAATTTCCTCATAAATTTTCAGGATCACTTTTTGAAAATTTTCATGAAATTCTGGCACCTTCCATTTCATTTTGGAACTTGGATTATCTTAGAATCAAGCCACTGTTTTAATCTGACTTTTACAGTTGATTTCATACTACCTTTTCATTAGTTTTACTGATCTCGGCTCTAGCACCATGCCTAAAAATGCTGGCATGTCAAGAAAACCCAGCTTTTGGTTTTTATTGCCAGCATGTTATGTATGACCTCATAGAGTGCATAGTGGGTAAATGGACAGTCTCCGTTCATTGTGGCAATAGGAATTAGCTTTCAGTGTACTCATTTGCTGAAGATGAATGTACTGGTGTAGGCTACTGCTTATGCCAGCAGTGTGTAAAATTAGAAACACATTAAAAGAAACCTTAGAACATGAAGACTTGATTTAAATCTTGGAGACTTTTTTTAAAGTTTATTTATTTATTTTGACAGAGAGAAAGCACGATGAGCAGGGGAGAGGCAGAAAGAGTGGGAGAGAGAGAATTGCAAACAGATTCTCCATTGTCAGCACTGAGCCAGAGGCAGGGCTTGAACCCACCAACCATGAGATCATGACCTGAGATCATGTCTGATGCTTAACTGAGCCACCCAGGTGCCCCTTGAAGAGTTTTAAAATTAATAGTTTGATATTCGATTTCTTAGACTCAGACAGGAAGTATAGAATACTAACAGGAAAAAAGTGAAGGGGTAAAAGGAAAGGAAAAGAAAAATGTAAAAGAAAAATCCCTTCCTTTGACTTTTATTGCCTTTTTTAGCCTATATAGGGAAAACAAAGTTCAGAGTTCATTATCAAATATTTATCCCGTGAGCTTGTCAAATTAAATGATGATATGTTAGTATAAGCACTTTAAAAATTATAAATAGATAAATAAATGGAATAGCATTTCAAGTAATACTAGACAGTAAAGACCAGAAAATGTTTTAATTTTATGAGAGATTGTAAGCTCTTCAATACTGGGAAAAATTTTTTGCTTCATCTTTTTATCTATTCAGGAAGCTGGTATATTTTAGTGAAGACATGAATGTGAGTATGTTAATATATAATTTGACATAAATAGATATGTGAATATATTTATATAATTTATATATGACTATACTTAAGTATGTATAATATATATGAACATATATGTGAAAGTTACAAAGAAGTAGTACTACCTCAACAAGCTTATATTTTCATCACCTTAATAGTCACACTGTATGTTTCTATTGTTCTGTGGAAACATGAAGAGTTAAATTCAGAAAAGTAGGACAAAGCAGGAGCCCAGCATTCTTCAGTGTGACATATTGGGAATATTCCTACAAAACAGAAATATCTATGGCTTGATGTGTATTACCTGAGAATATGGCCCTACAGAGATAATAGAATGAAGAAACATCTTGGTGACTTGTCTATTTTTAATAGATGTTCTACAGTGTATTATAAATGGAAGGCATTCTGCTCTAAAATAACACCCTCATTCTTTATATAAAGTTAACCTCATATGTCTGTTTCTTTATAGAACGTTTTAAAGCCAGCTCCTAAAACACTTTGGAGACTTAATAAAGGTTTACCAAAAATTTAGAATGGACTTTCTCCCCTGTTTATTCATCCTACCAGACCCTCAAAACCCAAGTCTTATCTCACCTTCCCCTAGAAGCATCTAAAGTCCAGAAAGGAAAAGTAACAATCATCTTACTGGCTGTATTATTTTCCACATGAGAAAATGGAGACAGAGAGGTTAAGTGACTTACCTAAGCTCACACAGTCTGTTGCTATGAGGTCAGAACTTAAACCTTCCAGTCCAAGTCTACTCCATTTTCCTGGCTTCCTCACCATCCCTAGTGAACTTCTTGTGCTTTGAAAATTATCAGCTAGATGCAGTAGGATGGTAGTGTTCTCGGATATGGGTGAAGTGTTCCAGAACCAACTGCCTTGCCTTTTCAGGAAGTGAGTCTTCCCGACAAAAGAAAAAAGATGTAGGAGGCCCTTTAGAGGCAAGGCCTCCCTCGTCCTGGCTGGTTAGTTTGAGGGGGTGATGATGGTAATTATTGCAGGGTAAGAACAACCTCCTTGTCAATATTATTATATTTTGCTTTTAATAGCAGGAATCCGCAAAAGTTCTAGAACATTGATTTTGAAACCGGGTCTATAAATGGACTTCAAGGAGTCAGTGTCTCCCACATAACAATCTATGCAGAAACTTTTTCCTTTGCATTTATCTGGGATAAAATCCACTGATGTCCTCAAATTTTCTGAGGGTTTTATGAACCAAATAAGAGTTCAGAATCACTGATTTTACATTCAAAGAAGGCAAATGCTAAAATAAAAACTGTAATGTTGGTATTTTATCTTGGGTATTTCCATCCTCTCCTTTCTGTAATGTTTTGCCTTTGTTAGTAATACTCTGTTTCTACTATCCCTTACCATTTTATGTACTCAGTATTCTCATTGTCTTTTTCTCCCTTTTAAAAACTTATCTTCGAGGAAAAAAAAAGTGCCCCAAACTCGTGACTCCCACTGAGATGTATGTAACTGATAAGACAAGAACCCACCCTTTGGTTTATTTGAGCTGGCAGTTTGAGGGGTCCATCTACTTCCTGCTTTGTTAATGTGAGGAAGTCTTGGCTCAATAATCCTTAGCTCTTTGCCATTCTCTCTTTTAGGCCAACTTGAATGATTCCCATGTGGAATGTAGTTCTCTTTCTGTGTTTATCAATTTAACCTTCTAGAGAAGATAGAGTTTTATCTGTGGGAGCTAGGTGATATTTCTATTAGCATTAAGTTCTAAGAATTCTCTAATAACCCTTGAGATTTGTGTTTGTTTGATCTTTAGTTGTTAAGAAGTCTGTTCTTAAATTCCCAATCATAAGCCTCCTATAGATTCAATTCAATCTATTAAGATTCTAAAGGCATATTTTACAGAAGTAGAGAAAGCGTTCCTAAAAGTTATGCAGAATCTTTTAAAAATGACCCTGAATTGCCAAAGAAGTCTTGAGAAATAAGAACAAAGCAGAAAGTATCCCACTTCCTGATTTCAAGCTATACTACGAATCTATTGTTGTCAAAATAGTCAAGTACTAGCATGAAAAGAGACAAACAGACCACAGAGCAGAATAGACAGCCAGAAATAAACCTAAAACATATTATCTCATGTTTTACAAGAGAGCCAAGTATACTCAGTGGTGAAAAGACAATCTATTCAATAAATGGGTGCTGGAATAACTAGATATTTGCATGTAAAAGAGTAAAGCTGCACCTATATCTTTCACCATTCACAAAAATTAACTCAAAGAAGATTGGTAATTTAAGTGGAAGACGTGAATCCATGCAACTCCTAGAAGAAAATATAAAAAGTAAGCTTCTTGATATAGAGTATGGTAATCTTATTTTTGGATATGACACCTAAATCACAGGCAACATCAACAACAACAACAACAACAACCATGTGAGACTACATCAAACTAAAAAGCTTCTGCACAGCAGAAGAAACCATCAACAAAGTGAAAAATAACCTACAGAATGGGAAAAAAAATTTCCAAACCATACATATGATAAGAGGTTAATATCCAAAATATAGAAAAACTCATATAACTCAATAGTAAAAAGTCAGTAACCCAATTAAAGAATGGGAAAAGGACTTGAAGAGACATTTCCCAAAAGAAGGTATATAAAAGGCAATGGTTCATGAAAAGATGCTCAACATTACCGGTCATTAGGGAAATGTGAACTATAACCACCATGAGATATCCCCTTACCCCTGTTGGAATGGCCATCATCAAAAGATAAGAGATGACAAATGTTGGCATAAATGTGGAGAAAAAGGAACGCTTGTTCACTGTTGTTGAGACTGTAAGTTGGTGCAGCTACTATGGAAAATAGTATGGAGGAGCCTCAAAAAAAAGATTAAAAAGAGAACTACCACATCATCCAACAATTCCATTGTTGGTGACGGTGCAGCTACCGTAAGCATCATGCTGCACACAAGGTATTGCTTTAGGAATATAGGAAAGCTAAGCCTTGAAGATTTTATGCTACAGATTTTCCTTGACTTACAATGGGGTTATGTAGCAATACACCCACTGTAAATTGAAAATATCCCAAGTTGGAAAAAAAATGCATTTAATACACCTAACCTACCCAGCATCATAGATTAGCTTAGTGTACCTTAAATGTGCTGTGAACACTTCCATGAGCCCACAGTTAAGCAAAATCATCTAACACAGGCCTGTTTTAACCTAGGTTAAAAGGATTTGCTTTGGGAATGATAGGAAGGAAGGGTGAGCACCTAGAGGAAGATAAGTTATGTAGGGCCTCCTATTCTCAAATAAATTTGAACAGTGTTATCTCTACAGATTGAGGTACAAAATAAAGTCTGTTTGCACAGACCTTGGCAAAAAGGATGCCAGGGAAAGTGACTGGGCTACAAGACTGGCTCTGGAGACACAAGTGAGTGAAGAAGGCAGTATATGATTTGGCAAATAATTCAGGTGGTCAATGAATCAGGCAATCAGAACAAAATAGTGGGAAATTCAGGCAAAGGTTAATTTTCAGGTTTCTGCAAGAAAATGCTTTTTGTGAGAACTCTCCATGGATGCCAGATCTTTCACACTGATTTGGGTCTAGGACAGAGATCAAGTCTTAAGGTGGGACTGTGACAGGCATGAGGACATCTCTCCCTACCAAAAAGTAAACAAAATCCCAAATCAGAAGCAGAGGACTGTGGACTACACTTGGTTAGGTTGGAGAAGGGCTTTATCAGCCAAGTAACTTATATCTAGAACTCTTTTCTGGAAATATAAATGTCCAGGCAGGAAATGGGATGCAGAAACTATCACAGATATCTAACAGGTATGATTCAACCATTTTATTCCTTAATCTAAAAGGGGCATCAATTCCTACTAATAAGGTCTACCGGGTGTGGAGAGGAATAGAGACTATAGTTTACATCTTATGTGCTATGCTATTTAGGATTGACACAAATTCTGGTATGAGGCAATTGAGCCTATGGGTAGTAACACCAGGAGAGCTGCTGTGAGGAGCTGGGGTGGGTAGAGGCAGGGGAAATTCATGAAGACTACAGAAAAGACAGAAGTTGTGTTTTTGGAAAGATTAGTCTAAATGTGACATGCAAAATATTCTTTTTTTTTTTTTAATTTTTTTATTTATTTCTAGGAGAGAGAGAGACAGCACGAGCAGGGGAGGGTCAGAGAGAGAGGGAGTCACAGACTGAAACAGGCTCCAGGCTCAAAGCTGGCAGTCAGCACAGAGCCCGAAGCGGGGCTCGAACCCACGAACCGCGAGATCATGACCTAAGCGAAAGTCGGACGCTAAGCCGACTAAGCCACCCAGGCGCCCCATGACATGCAAAATATTCTTTAGGGGAGAAATCTTGGAACATTACAGAAGTCCAAGAACAGCCATAGAAATTGAGAAAGGGAAGAATGAACATGACATAAAAACTACGTATGAGTAGAAAGTCTCGGCAAGTATCCTATTAAGAGTTTGGGTACAGGGGGTGCCTGGGTGGCTCAGTTGGTTAAGTGTCCAACTTTGGCTCAGGTCATGATCACACTGTTCATGGGTTTGAGCCCCATGTTGGGCTCTATGCTGACGGCTAGCTCAGAGCCTGGAGCCTGCTTCAGATTCTGTATCTCCCTCTCTCTGACCCTCCCCTGCTCACGTTTCTCTCTCAGAAATAAACAAAACATTAAAAAAAATTTTTTTAAAAGAGTTTGGGTACAGATGAGACATTATATAATTTACCATCCAAATCAAGCCATATTGAGAGTAAAAAGGAGTAATATCAATGGCTAGGCCAAACACCACAGGAGTAAATGGGGGCTGTCCCACTTGCTAAGATGCATGGTCTGGGAATGGGTTCAAAGTAGAAGAAGGATTCTTGGGTTTAATCAGCTCATGGGAAGCCCCAACCCAGCATACAGGGTAATAGCACTTTGAATTCACTCACCCTTTGTATGGTATGGGATCACAGGGGTGTTAAATAACCTAAGTATGTGTTATTTACTACTTTTCAGACCCATTTTATTATAACAGTTGCTATGACTCACATGTGAAGTATCATTATTGTAATGCTCAAGGCTTTGGACTCATACTAACTAGTTCAAAAAATATCTACAAGAGAGTTTCCCGAACCATACTGTAAGAATGCTATCTGAAATAATATGGTGGTTTTAAAACATGCCCTCAAATTCTTTGACATTCCTTCCATGCAGAAGAGTCTAATTCCCTCCTCTTAGTGGCTTGCCACTAGTAAATAGAATATGGTAGAAATTATACTGCATTTTTTTATGCAGTTACAAAATACAAATACAACTTCCACTCAGGTAGGTCTCTCTTGGGACACTTGCCCTTGGAACTGAGAGGCAATGCTCTGAGGGAGTGTCCAGGCCATGTAAGGAAACCTTATACATGTGGTCGAGTTCATGCCCAGCCCTGACTTCCAGACTTGAGAAAATGATCCCTGTCTTGTTTCAAGCCCCAGCTTCTGTCACACTGCAATTGTACGAGAGATCCCAAGCAAGAACTGCCTAGCCCGGGCAAATCCCAGAAACATGAGGGATAACAATATTCATATATGATTGTTTTATAAGTATTGATGGGTGGGAGATGGTATGTTATAGAGCAAAAGATGACTGGAATAGATGCTAACTATTCTTCCACCAAAAAATAGTTCCATGACCAAATATCTTCTGGCAATTCCAGATACTATCTTGGCATGTCACCAGATGTAGTAACATTAAAGTTTCTGATAAGTCTTACAGTAGAGAAAGCTGATCTGTCATAACTAGTGCATTCAATGACCACCTCCACCCTACTTTTTTTGATGGGAACAACTCAATATAAAAAAAAAATCATGAATTTTCACAGAGATTATTGAAAAAAGGACTAGAAAATCTCTTTATTTCTATTTGGTATTACAGATTGTTACTGAAATATGTCATTAGGGGCTAAATTCATGCTTTTACATGCATTGCTATCTTTCTGATTTTGTCAAAATAGATACTGTTCCACTGAATAAAAGCTTTTGCTCCAGTGCATCAAACATCCTTTCTGGACCAGTCAAGATCTGTATCGCAAGAACGGGCTAGACAGAACCCAGGGGAGATAGCACAGGTTATTAGTCTGGAACAGAATAAAACTCAAGTCTGTGGATAGCCTAAGCCCAAATGATCTACCTCAATGTCTTCTTGAGTCTCCAGCTCTGATCTCAAAATGCCATCTGAAGTTTATGAGAAGTAAAAATGAACAGGCTGAAACAATGCTAGAGCAATAGTAAGGAGCACAGAACTATGATAATATGCACGTAGGGCTTTGGGAAAAGACGATGAGGAATGCACAATTCAGTGTGAGATCTGACTTTAATGACGAGATAATAAAGACAAGTGTAAATTAGTCATGACTCACTTTGTAATCTGATCATGCCTCACCCTCTTATGTCAAGAATGGCCAGCCCTGTTTCTATTTTCCATCCACAACTGGTGGGAATAGATGGCTTTGGAGAGATTTGTTTTGTAAGATGAGCTTCTGAATTGTCTACTGCATTTTTTACGTGAGCTCTACCTCTAAACACAAATCCTTTATTATTTGTCACACTGTCAGGGGATGCCAACCTCTCTCAGTCTATGCTGACTAATCCCATGTCCTGGCCCTCATCCATTTCTACCTAAATTAACAATGAGAAAGGCTATAATTGGAGCAGAGGTTTGAAGAAAAAAAATTCTTGATTCAGAGGTAGGAGAACTGAATTTATTTCCTTTTTTGGCATTAACTGATAGTGGAATTTTTTTTAAGTGACTTGGCCTCACCAACCTCAGCTTTCTTAGGAAAATACGTGGGTTTAGCTCAAAGGCTCCCTGAGGTGTCTTCCCAACAAACTCGTTATTTGGTAGCTCCGATCCCTGTTGCATTCAGGAGCACCTCTGTTGGGGCTAAAAATGGTGTGGTGTGTTGTGTTGTGAAAAGCAGATTTGATTTCACAGCTCAGTTCTTCCCCTTCCTGGTTCTATCTTCTCCATCTCCTCCACCGATTTCAAATTCTCTTCTTACCATGCACACTATCCGCTAACTGCCCTGACTAGCATCCCTGGACTTCCTGTCCCTATTACTTTTCATTAGTTCTGAATTCTAATTTCCTCATTGGCTCCTCTCTCTCAGCCTTCAGGCTTCTATCCAGGTTGTTAGCAATCACTGGAACTGTTCTTATGTCCTCAGCTTGCTTCTTCCTCTCTAAGCATGGTATCTTCTTACAAGAACTCCATCCTGCCTGGACAGGAAGACTAACTCAAACATGACCAATGGCAATATTGCCTCTTGCCTGCCATCTTCTCCTACATGTAGTATACTATGTAATCTTTTATTTTATGATATTCGCGTAGCCTGGTCTTGATTATAAAGTCTCAGAGAAATAGAATGTTCTGTACTTGAGTGCTGAGCATATGAGAACTGAATTATCATGCTTATTTGTTATTTGTGTGATCCTCGGCAATGGATTCTTATATGACCTATGCAAATTTATGTTAAAGATACCTGCAGTATATTAGCTGTTTTCTTACCTTGCTCGATATTTTTTAAGGTAATCTGTAATCACTTATGAAGTGAATGAATGAAACTGTTTAAAAGATAGGAAGCTCAAAAAATAAGATATGAAAATCAAAAAAGTATTAAAAGTGTCATTTTCAATTAATAAATAGAACAGAGAGACACACCTACTTACTGACCTACGTCTCTAAGAAAAGCCAAAGTTTTAAAAAATTCAATAAGATTTTTCTGTAGCTCCCACTTTTCAGGTTTATTTTGAAATTTTCTAAATCCCACATCTTCATAGAAGGTATATTTAAGGTTTTTAAATGCAAGTGAAATAAAACATGCTTCTGGAAACTATCACTATGCTAAGAATTAGTTGATTTCAAATTTTCATATGACTGTGACCATCAGATCTCATTGATAGGGACACTACACTTAACACTGGTAGAATTGCCAGTAAATACAGTTGACCTTTGAACAACATAGATTTGAACTTACGGGGTCTACTTATTCACAGATTTATTTTGATAAATATAGTACAGGACTGTAAATATATTTTCTCTTCCTTATGGCTTATTTTCTTAATAACATTTTCTTTTCTCTAGTTTACTTTGTTGTAAGAACACAGTTTATAATACATACAACACAAAATATGTTTTAATCCACTGTGTATATTGTCTATAAGGCTTCCAGTTAACAGCAGACTATCAGTTAAGGTTTGGGGGAGTTACATGTTATATGTGGAGTTTTGACTATATGGGAGGTCAGCACCCCTAACATCTGCATAGTTCAAGGGTCAACTGCACATTTTTGTTTCCAGTGAAGGATGTTGCCCATTTTGGCAAAAGTGGGACTAATTTATAGATCACTAATTTACTCTGATGTTGTGTGTACAGATATGCATAAACAAACACATGTATATAGATCAATCGCTTGATATACTAAAGATAGATATATTATAGATAGATGTAGATATACTTTCCCAGTAAACAATAGCTCAGCTAACCAACACTGCAATCCAATTTGCCAGTGTCAATAAAAACTGGCTGAAATAACATATGTTCTAGTTAAACTGTGTCTGTCTCCAAATGGGAAAAGCGTTCACAAGCTTATACATGAACATTCTCTGCAACAGTGTCATAGCGAAATTTTAGACGCAACCTCAACAAAAGGGCATTAGCTAAACTGTATGTCCATACAATGGAGAATACAAATGCTTCAGAACTGTATCCATTAATGTAAAGATTCTCACAATAAATTTGTAAATGACAGGATGCCTTAAAACTTAATATCATGATCTCATTTTGGAAAAAGCAATATACGTATAGATATGTAGAAAAGTTTTCTAAAAGAATATACCCTGGAGTGATAACTTGTCTCTGGTTCGGGGAAGTAGGGCCTTTAAAAGCACCCTCCCCTTTTTTTCTTTTATGCTTGTTGGTACATTACTCAACATGAATTAACATTACAAGAAAGATATTTGGCCATATATTTTAAAGCCCAGGAATCATCATGCCTTCAGCATAAGACAATTTTTATACTTTGGAATGTAACTCAAGAAAATATTAATAATGTATACAAAATGCACAAAATATTGAATTGAGTTCCTCTCTTTTCAACAGTTGTGCCCTTGGCAATATAAAACATTATTATTTTTAAAATAATGATTTTTTTTTTTTTTTTTTTTTTTGTACTGAGACTGGATGGCTCAGTTGGTTATGCATCCAACTTCAGCTCAGGTCATGATCTTGTGGTCTGTGAGTTTGAGCCCCTCATTGGGCTCTTTGCTGAAAGCTCAGAACCTGGAGCCTGCTTCAGATTCTGTGTGTGTCTCTTTCTGTCTCTGCTCCTCCCCACCCATGCTCTGCCTCTCTCTGTCTCTCAAAAATAAATAAGTGTTAAAATTTTTTAAAATTTTGCCAATTTGATAGGTGAAAAATGTGTTTATTTCTGTTCATATTTTATATATTAGTTTTTAAGCAATCTGGAATTCATATAATGGACAGAAATTCTAAGGTAATATTTTCCTTTTATATATTAGTAGATTTACTAATTAGTAAACCTACTAATTAATATCATTTATTCATTTATTGAGCATTCTAAGCTTATATGAAATTATGACCTCATTATGCACTAAATTTTTTTTAATGTTTATTTATTTTTGAGACAGAGAGAGACAGAGAGCAAGCAGGGGAGGGGCAGAGAAAGAGAGAGACACAGAATCCAAAGCAGGCTCCAGGCTCTGAGCTGCTCGAACCCATGAACTGCGAGATCATGACCTGAGCCAAAGTCAGAAACTTAACTGACTGAGCCTCTGAGGCACCCCAATTGTGCACTAAATTTTAAAATATATTCCTGTTCATTTCTGGGCTGTGTATTCTGATCCACTTATCTGTCTATTACTATTCCTATTCAAGGCTTTTAAATATTGTAGCTTCGTGATCGATTCTAACATCCGTGGAAAATTTACCCTCACTTGTTCTCACTTTAATGAAGGTTGTTTACTAAAATAGAGAACTATTAATCACGAAGGTCAAGAACATGAAAAAGACTGTCCTGGGGCCATTTACAAAGCTTGACAGGTAAATTGCTGATATATTTCCTTAGGTCTCTGAGCCAGTAATTTCATTATGACTTGTTTACATACTTAGACAGGTTTTATCTGCAGATCAGTGCTCCTTCTAATCTGCTTTTCTGCTATAAATTTCCTTATTCTCTGGGGCACCTGGATGGCTCAGTCAGTTAAGAGTCCGACTTCGGCTCACGTCATGATCTTGCAGTCTATGAGTTTGAGCCCAGGTCATGATCTTACAGTCAGTGAGTTTGAGCCCTGCATCAGGCTCTGTGCTAGCCTGGAGCCTGCTTCAGATTCTATGTCTCCCCCTCTCTCTAACCCTCCCCTGCTCATACTCTGTCTCTCTCTTTCTCAAAAATAAAGAAATATTTTAAAAATATATCCTTACTCTCTGTCACTCAGCTTATTTCCTAGGATCAAGGAATAACAATGTAGAACCTTCCTATAGCTCCTTGGATTCTGTGGTTCATATTTCATTCTATTTATTCTACCATTCTGATCTCATTCACAAGGTATCACTGTTCCTGATAAATAACTTTCCTACAGTAAACACATTCTAAGGTGTGTACCCAGCAGCTAAGGTTATGTCAAGCAATTCTGGCAATGATTCATTAGGAAATGCATGCTTTAGTCATCTGAGATTGCTTCTGGAAGTTCCTGGGATACATGAAAATAGTTCAAGGCAATATTTGTTCATGAAAACTCTCATCTCCTATTTCTGCATTCTTCTTATTTTTCTCCTACAATTGCATCTTTGCTCCTAGAATTGTATATTTTTCTGTCAAGTCCTGGTATCCTTAGTTATCTACCCAATGGAAACTACTTTGGTGAATATTTTTCTATACCCTTATCTAAAATTCTCCACCAGCTTGTCACCTCGCCACTGCTCTGTCTTCCAGGCTGTCCAATATGCCTTCCAGAATGAGTTTCATTGTTTACAAAACCTGCATAGCTTTTAACATCTCTTCACCTGACTCAGCTATTCCAAGGAGAGTGCATATCTGTAGCTTTTTTGTAGACAATCCTCATTCTATTGCCTCCTAGGAATGCAGAAAGCAGTGTGGTTAGTTTTCCCAAGTGTCCATAGCCATTTGCATGCTCTACTCATGTACATGCTATGAGCATGTGTTGTTCCTTGCAATCAGCCAGCCATCTACATGTACTTAGCCTTCTCCCTTTTCACCTAGAATTTAGTACACATTTCACAGTTTTCTTTCTTTCAAACCCAGTTTCTCCCATCATCCCACATGATCACAACATTCATGTAATCTGAAAGAAAACCTTAGCTTCTCTCTCAGTTTCTGGACGTTCAGTTGCATTTATTGTCTCTCTTCTTATGCTGTTTGCAGAAAATGCTTCATTCTTGACTTATTCATCACTCTAAAATTCTTCAGCTTTGAAACATTAAAAATTTGTGATTTCTTTTTTTACTTTATAAAAATTAATAATGCTTATTTTAGAAAACTTTAAGAGATCACAAACATAAAAAGAAAATACAAATTACCAGTAAGCTCATGGTATTGGTAATTTGTATTATATATGGACCTCTGTATCTATCTATCTATCTATCTATCTATCTATCATCTATCCATGTCTATCATCTATCTATGTATCTATCTCTCTATCTAACATCTATTTATTATCTACCATATGTATGTTACTGGCTAGCTAGTTATTATCTAGCAATCTAATTAATTATCTGTAATTCTTCCTCTTCACACCCATAGCCACACCCTAACACACATATACTAATATATGGGTATACATACATAATTTGGTCTATGTCTATGTGAAATGGCATACACCCCATTCTGGCCCAACCTGCTAGAAATAAGCATGTGCTCTGGAAAAGGACTGTATAGATGCATTTTCAAAATTGTAATAATGTGATCCAAGCCAATTGGAGCAAGAAGCACACAACATCAGATATATTAGGGCTCATCGTCTAAATGTTGGCTCTTGAATAATTGCCAATAGTGCAATGAGCAACAGTGCCCCAACTGTCTTGCAGGAAATCCAAACAGCACTGTGCTCTATACCTCTCTGGGGGACTTAGGAGTGTCTGGAGCAGAAATATTTGGTCCCTATGCTCACATTCCTATCTTACATAGTCTTCTTTTGCATGTTTTTCTCATTACAGGCAGCTCTCTCTGAATGTTTGAGTGTGGTTCCTTCCTGTTACACAGAGATTTTTAAAAATACATTTTGGAGGCCAGCATATGCCTTCTAAATGGTTTATATACCTTTCATAAAATTATTTTAACATCCATGCTTTTCTATTAAACTTGAGAGTGTTCCATTGCCTTACTTCTGTACATATTTTCATAGACTCCAAGTTGGTTATTTTATTTATATTTAACTTGGATGGAACGATATCTTTCTACTTCTGATGTTTCCTAATATGTATGTTGATGGAACTGCACTACAGTTTTGTGGACCCCAACATCCAACATGTTCCTTGAGTCTGTCACCTAGAATAGGATACTTGGCTCTTTTTTTACTTGGAAAAATACTTTTCATAGTGTATGTACTTTTTTTTATTAGCTGCCAACATTTTTTAGATGTTCCTATAAGTGTAGTCATTTATAACCATAACTCCAGTGTAATCCATCTATAAACCCTCACATAAGTTGTCAACTGTTATTTGACAAAGGAACCAAGAACACTCAGTGGAGAAAGCTTAGACTCTTCAATAAAGAGTATTGGGAAAACTGGATAATCATGCAAAGAAGAATGAAGTTGGACCCTTTTGTACACCATGCACAAAAAATTAATGCAAAAAAAGGTTTAAACACATATCAGACCTGAAACCATAAAAGTCCTAGAAGAAAACATAGGGGACAAGCTCATTAACACTGGTTCTGGCAATGACTTTTTGGGTGTGACACCAAAAGCACCATCCACAAAAGCCAAAAATAATAAGTTGGACTACAGAAAATTGAAACACTTCTGAATAGGAAAAGAAACAATCAACAAAACTGTTGGTTTGTAACCCCCTCAGAAGCTTCCTGGGTATAATCAGAAACTGGCCCCTGAATATGGAGGGCTGGGATAGACCAAAGAAAGAGGCAGGCCACTCCAACTAGGTGGCACTTTTAGAAGCAAAGGGAACTTGCATACATGGTTTGTCTTGAGCAGCAGCAAGACAAATGGATCCTTGCACCTGCCTCCGAAATCTTAAACGTTTATAAAGAGGTCTTAATTGGGTTTAGTCATGTACACTGTGCAGATGTTCTCCTCGCCACATTACTTGTCCTTGGATCAGCCTCTGGGAGTGGGAAAGGCAAGTGAAGCCCACATTCCAAGGACAGAGGCACTTGGGGTGCCTCTTTTCATAGTGTTTCACACACAGGGGTGTGAAACCTCTGATTCCCCAGGTCCAGCTATAGGCAATGGCAGTCACATCTTTTTGATGACCTCCCCCAACATTCCACCCCTTGTGGCTAGCTCTTACAGTCTCACATGCCACCCTCTTCTGCCATGGGCCCTGCCTCAGTGATCAACAAGGGGCTTCACTAGCATGGAAGTGGCTCTTTTGACAGCTGTCTGGTTGCACTGGAGGCAGCTGCGACAGCCACAAGACAGGCACACACATAAGAAAACATAGATTAAGTAATGATTCCCAAAATGAGTGACAAAATTTTCCCTTAAGAGCTCCATTGTCATAGACTCTGGGTCTAAAGTTCTTTCTTGTCCAGCAAGAAAGTGGATGCAGGATTAAAATGCGAGAGATGGCTAATGTCTGAAAAAAGACAAGAGCCCCGAATAAGGGTCTGTATTTATTAAGATCAGAGGGCTTACAAACGTGATGGGTGTGTACAAAGAGACAATGAGTCTGTGAACATTAACTCATTTGTCGGCATGAGGGGAAGGGGTTTTGAAGATACATAGTGTTAGGAGTTTGGGTCAACATAAAATTCTGGCACTGGGTAGACATATGTTAATGGCTGACAAGAGGCGCCACCCTGTCTGTTTATCTTAGCCAGCCTAGGGGATAAGACAGATAAGAGCATGTAACCTTAGGGTCAACAAGACACCTTTCTTTTGCTAATTATCTCTTCTCTGGGCAACTTCACTTGCAGAGGCCAATAGCCCTATTTACCTGTTTACCTAATTTGGTCCTTCCTTCTTGTGAAAGCAGCTTTCTGCTATAGTACTAAATTGGGGCATTTTTGCCCTGAATACCTAATCTTGCTTACCTCATATACCTTTGTTTTGGGGCCTTTGGCCCACCCTCTCTATTCTGGGAGCCTTTGCCTCCCCTCATACTTATTTACCTGATCTTATTTACCCCAACTTGGGTATGAGCATCCTATGGTTTTGTAATTCTTTTTGCCTTGTTGACCTATCAGTGCAGGATCAGGGAATTCTTAAGCTTATTCCCCACACCCTAAGATCTGATTCATTGATTTATCAAGTCCCTTAAACAGAGGGTCGGATCACTCAGAATGTTTACTTGGGTCCTCATAAGAAGGACTTGTGACTTGATAAAGATAATACATTAGCAGATTCATCAGGTATGAACACACAACAATCTGTTTAGATAATGGCACAGATGTCTCCTTGAGAGGCAGTAATAATGTCTTAGGCTATTCATTTTGGAAAACAGCTTTTCTCCTGAGAGACATTTCAGTGATCAGTAAGGACAGGTTTGGTTGGCTATCAGTTAAGGCTTGCCTGGGGAATTTAGTAAAGGCTTCTATGTGTGCTATACCATCTTCCAGGCCAATCAAAGAGACAAAGATGGCTGCCAAATGATCATACTAGTGGAAAATAGTATCCATTGGCCTTAAAAGGAGGGAGGTTAGTAGTTTTAGGAACCTGACCTGGCTTAACATACATGTTGCCTAGGGGAAGCAGCATTATTAGGCATGAAGTGACAGGCTAGGGGTGGGATACACCAGACTGGGCCCCCCACCTTTTCCCCTCTTTCCATGGTGTGTGCTCCATTTCAGGTATAACACATTTTAGCAGGTCCAGGTTGAAGTAGGACATTGGGATCCTTGTGGACACTGAGTAGTTCCCCTTGACCCAGGGGTATGCAGTCACTCACCCATCTTAGCAAGACCTCACATTGTAAATTCCAGAATGCTCTCAGCAGCATGATCCATGTTGGCAATTGGGGCAATGGCTGTTTCCCACGACTTCCATACCTTTACTGTACTGGGTGCCTTGGCAGGGACCCCTTGCTTGTCATATAGGGCAACAGGACCTACTGGGTGGTCATTCACATGTATTCAAGCCTGGACCAATACTTCAGTCTACCTGGCCAAGATGGTTTTACCTGTTAATAATTTAATCTACTGCTTTAATATCCATTTTTCTTTTCAGCCAACTCTTTTGCCTGTGGGTTATAGGGGAGATAAAACCAGCTTTGCATGTCATGACTTTTGAAATGTATTCCTTAAAGACTGTCTTGTCAATGATGGTATCCTAGGTGGTATGGATAGATTTTATAATCCTCTATTAGCTTTTATACTCATCTAATGATGGCAGCCTGGTTTGCCCAATAATAGAAAAAAGCTTAGGTTAGGCCAGACATAGTGTCCACACAAATCAAGGCATATTTAGAACCCTTACTTAGGGGGAAAGGGCCCAACTAATCAATATGTCAATTCCTCACTGATTGGAAACTCAGGATTCTTTTGGTTAGTTGCTTCTGGCATTGTTTAAAACACACAAGACATGTGGTTACTACATTATACCAAATCACTATACTTCAAGGGCAATTGGCTTTCTTGGCAATATGCCATCTTATTTGGGCACCATGGTATTCGTTCTTTGTAAATACCCAATCTACTGTATATACTGAAGAGGTCAATAGCTAGGATTCATACCAGAGCTAAGGCATCAACTTCCTGATTACCAGGGACTGTCAATGTCTTATGAGTTGAGACACAAAAAACACTGAAGGCTGCCTCAGGCTCTTGTAGACAGACCCAAATGTCTTTCCACATATCTTGGCCCCAGAAGGGTTTATTTATGATCATGACTCCTCAGTTTTCCAAGCCATAGGGTTAATCCCTTTATAATACTCCAACTGTCAGTGCAAAGGGTTAATGTTAAGGGCTCATGAGTGATTAATCTCCAGCCAGACTGCTCTGAGCTCAGCCCACTGGTAGCTGTGTGAAAGGCTTTAGCTGGAGGAGTGCCATGTACACCACCAGAAGGCATATTGGGTTTCTACCCTTTTCCAGAGCTGGGGCCAAAACTCTGGGGGAATACTTCCCTTATTGTCTCTACCACAGGGTCTGACCCATACCTTCTAAATTCAAAGACACAACTAACCCAAATGTTAACCCTGCTTAGGAGATCCCAGAACTTTAATCTGCTTTGTTGGTGGTTTTGTTTTCTCAAAGGCAGCTTGTTGCTCTGATTCCCAGTCCCACATGTGCCCTTTCTTTATCAGGCAGCACAAGGGATGGAGGCACTGTGCCAGGTAAGGATTAAAAGTCTTCCCAAACCCCCAAATCCCTACAAAGACTTGCACCTCTTTCACATTCTTAGGGGTTGGATGAACTTGGACTTTATCAATCAAAACTTCTGGGACAACATACATTTTATATGACCGGATGACTCCCAAAACCGTACCGTGGTGCCGGGGCCTTGACTTTTTCATGGGTTTATTGCCCATCTTATCCATCATGGATGGTCCAGTAAAGTCTGTAGGGTGTCCTGCTGCAGAGAAAAATCTTCACTTGTTAACATTATACTATAAATGTAATGGGCTCATTTTACTGATGGAGGAAGAAAAGGGATGGGTCCCAGCTACCATCCCATGACATATTCATATTGTGTAGCTATGCAGGTAGCCTTGGAGGAACAGCTGAAAAGTTCATCATTGTTCCTCCTACATAAGAGCAAATTGATCTTAGTTATCAAAAACCTGTACTTGTCAAAGTCATTTCTATGAATGTCACTGAAGTGAAATACTTTTAAGCAGACTCCAATGCTCTGTGTGCAGCCCAGCAAAGGGCTCAATCCCACAACCACAGGATCATGACTTGAGTCGAAATCAAGACGCTCAACCGACAGAGCCACCCAGGCGTCCCAGAAACTGAAGCACTTCTGTAGAAACACATTTTTTGCCAAAGCATCAGGGTGAAACAATAATTGTCTGCAAATGACCAAAGACTTAAAAATTGCCACAATTAAGATGTGGTGAGAGTTCATTATACTACAATTGACAAAAGAATTTGATTATTTCTGTGACATACATGCTTACCTTTTAAAATTATGACCGATGACATTATACCGGGAGAAATGAAATGGAATAAGTCCACCTCAAGGGGTCAACTTGTGGTCATGTCTTCTCAATGACCTTTCCTCAGCACTCAATAAAAAGGAAAAGGATTAAAAGCACAGCTTTTAACCATACAAGTCCCTTTTGGAACACTTGTATGTAATTGGTATTTAGTTGTGGTGGTAGAGTTCATTATAATTCAATTGACAAGGGAAATTCTACATTTTAAACACCCCCATCTTCTTTTTCTTTAATCTCTGTGGGCAGTGTTTTTATCTTCTGGGGTGTTTACATTTCAAAGACAGGAAAAGATTTACAACTTTAAAGGACAGAGAAATAAATCAAGTTTTCTTCTAGGAGTTTGGGGTATAATTACTATTTAATTTTTGCTTTAGGAGTCAAGAAGGCATGGGGCATTTTGTCCATTTCCACATCAATTACAATACCCTCTTCTTTATTTTCATCACTTCCTCAGATGTTCCATTTCTTAGCCTCTAATCCAGCTTTGTTGCAAGTGCATGGAACTTAAATCAAGGCATCTTGGGCCCTTCTAGCTTTGCAAAAACAGCACGTGAAGGTTCTTATTTAGTATCCTGCTCTCCCACCTGATCACCCTCTAAACTGCTGGACTACTGGACACCCACATGCCCTTCTCTAATCTTTGCTCATCTTCTAACTTCCTGACCATAGCTTCCGCCTCTAGAAGGGCACTGGCAGCCAGATGAACTGCCCATAGTAGAGACCAACCCACTGCAGTACTATGTGCTTCTCTTTCCTGCTCCAGGAAGGGAAATGGAAGTCAGTCATTAGACTGACTGACTGGTGTTTTCTTGGGTGCCCCTGTACTGACATGGTGGTCCACAACCATCTAATATACGGGCCACCCCTCCCCACATAGAGGTCAACGGCCAATTCAGGACTTCCCTCTGAAGATGCCTCATTTCCATTTCTTTAGTCTCCTCAGAGTCTCACCAGTGGCTGGTTCCTAATCTCTTTGGGGGTTTCTGGGTATTATCTGAAACTGGATCCTGAATGGGGAGGGCAGGGAGCGACCAGAGAAAGAAACAGGCTCCTCCATGTTAGTAGGTGGCAGTTTTAAGAAGTACAGGAGGCTTATCTTGGGTAACAGCAAGACAAAAAGATGCACCTGTCCCCCAAATCTTAAAAGTTCATGAAGAGGTCTTAACCGGGTTCAGTCATGTGTACTGTGCAGGCACTCTCCTCACCACGTCACTGCCTCAAGGCTCTGTCCTCAGAACAGCCTATGGATCAGGAAGAGTAAGTGTAAACTATATTCCAAGGAGAAGGGAAGGGGGTTAGAAGCTTCCAAGTGACTGAGTTCAGGACACAGGTCAATCAGCGGCCACATCATCTTGATGACCTCTCTCAACAAAAATAAAAAGGCAGCCTACAGAATGGGAAAAAATAATTACAAATCATATAAGGGGTTAACAGCCAAAATGGAACTCCTACAGCTAAGTAACAAAACCACACAATAAAAAAAAAATGGGTAAAGGACATGAACAGACATTTTCCAAAAAATACAAATGACCAACAAGTACATGAAAAGGTGGTCAGTTTATCAGGGAAATGCAAGTTGAAAGGACCATGAGATATCACCTTACATTTGTTGGAATGGCTATCATCAAAAAGACAGGAGATACTGTCTGTACTGGTGAATATGTGGAGAAAAGGGAACTCTCATACAAAATTGGTGGGATCATAAATTGGTGCAGCCACTATGGGAAACAATATGGTGGTTTCTCAGAAAATTAAAAATAGAACTATCCAGCAATCCCAGCAATTCTACTTCTAGGTATTTATCCAAATACCTGAAATCAGAATCTCAAAGAGACACCTGTCCTCCCATGTGCACTGAAACCTTATTCACAATAGGCAATGTTTAGAAACAACCAAAATGTCCACTGATGGATAAGTGGATCAAGAAATGTTTGTATATACAAACAATGTGATAGTTTTCAGCCTTAAAAAAGAAGAAAATCCTGCTATTTATGACAACATGGATGGACCTAGAGAAGTTTATGTTAAATGAAATAAGTTAGACACAGAAAAACAAATATAGTATGATTTCATTTATGTGTAGAATCTAAAATAGTCAAATTTTAGAAGCAGAGAGTAGAGTGTTGGTTACCAGGGTATGAGGGGAGGGGGAGTGGGGAGTTGGTGGTCAAAAGATCCAAAGTTTCGATTATGCAAGGTAAATAAATTCAATAAATCAACGATACATAACAGTGCCCATAACTAACAATACTATATTGTATACTTAAAATTTACTGAGCGGGTAGATCTTATGTTAAGTGATCTTACCACATGAAATAATAATAATAATAATAATAATAATAATAATAAATAATGCTAGTGATACTAATAAAAAGGGGGCCTTTGTTGGTGGCAATGAGAGGGGAGAGTGTGCCCTGAAGGCCTTGAGCACACTGTGAGAGTCCAAGGTGGTGGTGCTGCCTACTCACCCCACAATGCCACACTCCGCCCCTCTATTGCCTGAGAATCTTTGCACCTAATCATATTGTCCACAAGTCCTGCTTCTGGTACTTTGTGTCTTAGCTGAAGAAGATGAAGTTTTCAGGGGAAATGGCCTACTATGGACAGGTGTTGGAAAATTCCCCTTATGGGTGAAGAACTTCAACAAGGCTGGGTTATGATTTCCCCAGTGGCACCCACAACACGTACTGGGAGTACCCAGACCTGACCACTACCGGTGCAGTCACTCAATGCTCTGAAACATAGGTGTCCTGCACAGTGTCCAGGGCCTACTGTATCCAGATCATGAAGGTGGAGGAGATCACAGCCAGCAAGTACTGCCCACCACCAGTCAATTGATTCTATGACTCCATGATCAAGTTCTCACTGCCCTCCTGGATCCGGCATCACCAGCACAAGATGCTGGTTCACCACCAGGAGCCCCAACCTTTCTTTTAGATGCAGAGCCTCTCTGCCCCCAGGTCTGCCCAAATAAACTCCTTGGGAAAATAATAATAATAATAATAATAATAATAATAATAATAATGAGAGTGGGAGGAAATTGTAGCAGGATTCTAGCACAGAGAGTCGTGACACGGAGGCTTTTCTTTCCAGGAAGTAACTTTATTCCTGCCAGCACTGCTCAGTTGGGTTCATCCTTAAAGAACTGAGCCCCAAACATCCTGTGGCATAATTTTTGATACATTTTCTATTTCTTAGGATCCCATATATGGTAACATACACAAACATGTAGTCTGATTAAGTAGTCTCAGTTTACAAGGTCATGAGGGATGTTGTCACGTAGGCACATAGCAAGGTTGCCTTGATGTTTTTTTTTTTCTTTTCTTTGTCTCTGTCTCTCTTTTTCTCCTTAGGGAGGGGACCCTACCACAAAATTATAAGAGAAGTTAGATAGTTCTATGGCTATACATTCATAGATGTATACGTATATCCAATTTCATCTACTTGTGTACATTAAATATGTACAGCTCTTTACATGTCGATCATACCTCAGTAAAGTGGTTTTTAAAAAGTCTGCTGATTTATATGTAGGCCTCATCAAAAACACCTTCATAGAAATATCCAGGATAATGTTTGACCAAATATGTGGGCATTATGGCTCAGCCAAGTTCACACAAAAAATTCACCATCAACATATTTATATTCTAAATTTTAATTTCTTCAAACACTTTTCTCTCAGTTCCTTGACATTTAGTTACATTTATCTCCTCCTTCTTAAGCCACTCTCAGATATGGATTCATTCTTGACCTCTTAAGCCATCTGTTGAATCCAAAAATTGAATATATGAATAATTGGATGGATTGCATTCATACATGTAGTATATAAATGATCACACATTGATAAGGGCATGGATTAACAACTTTCCTTAGTTTAGTTGACAGAGGAATCAGAAAAGATCGCTTTGTCCTATATTTGGATCCTGTCAACTTTACCAAATACTTCTTATGAAACAGAATTTGTAAAATGGCTTAGTTATAAATAGATCAATTGGTTGCACAGTACTCTTATCAAACAATGTTCTTCCATATAGTTTGTTTGAAAGTGAGACCATCACATTAACCTTAGAGTTCCTCCAATGTACAGAAACAACTTAAAGATTCATTGGTAGATGAATGCATAAAGAAAATTTTGTATATATATACAATATAATAGTTTTCAGCCTTAAAAAAGAAGGATCTGGAGAAAGTTATATTAAGTGAAATAAGTTAGACACAGAAAGAGAAATAAAGTTTTTGTTCTTCCTGGGTTACATGATCCCACCTGCTCAAAAGATGCACATTTGGGTCTGAAAGTCTACTTAAAAAACAAACAAAGAAACAAACAAACAAACAAAAAACCTTGACTCAGAACTTGCGATCAGCATCTTGTATTCAATTCCAGCTGTTTTTCATTCATTTTTATTAACCTGTTACATCTTCAGGCAGTATGTGGGATGCTCATGTGGATATCCCTTACTTTGTAGATTGGGTTCAGGATTTCTATCTGGAGAAACCTATCCTCTGTGTCCTACAAAGGATTACTGGGAGGGCCTTCTTTGATATACAAATGTAGGACACACACTTTTTTCCCTAAGATTAGTGGATTAGTATATAACACATTCTCTCTCTCTCTCTCTTTAATGGTTAAAAAGTTGCAATATCTATTTGGTATGCAGTAGATCTCTGTGGAGAAAGTGACAGTTTTAATAAAGAGCATTGGGTTTCCTAGGACAAAAAGGTCAAATCCCAACCTATATGCCCTGTGATGAATAATCGTGTGTGTGTCAACCTGGCTAGGCCATAGTACCCAGATATTTGGTCAAACAGTATTTTGTTTCTGTGAAGGTATTTTTTTTAGATGAGATTAACACTTAAATCAACAGACTTTAGTAAAGCAGATTATCTACTATAATACGATGTGTGGGCCTCATCCAATTTGTTAAAGGCCTTCATAGAAGAAAGACTGACCTCCCTGGAGAGAGATGGCATTCTGCCAGTAGACTACTTTCAAACTTGACCTAACATCAGCTCTTCTGTGCCTCTAACTGGCCAGCATACCCTGCACATTTTGGACTTGCCAGCCTCCACAATTTTGTGGGAACCTTTCAGGGCTCTGCATTATATCACATGTGGGAAAAGGTAACTTAGGCTGGAGAACTGGGATGTAGATAAAGAAGAGTAGGTTTGAAGCAGTATGGAGCTCATATCTCCTTTAGATCTAACTACTCTGGAATTAACAAGTTAATGTGAATAGCATCTAAGTCAATGTGGACTAAGAACCCTAATGTCTTAGCTGGAACACCATCGTAGTGCAGGGAAGGTCCAGGAGCTATAAAAATGCTTCAACAGTATGGATCAGTTTCAGATCAATAACCATACAATTGCAGTAACAGACCAGTCAGAATCCAATCCTCTTCCTATGCCTAGTATCTTGGAAGGGCATGCCATTCTATCAACTATGTAAAGCTGTAAGAGTTATTGAAAGATTTGGGGGAGGGGGTGTAAAAGAGAAATATGATGGACTTCCTGCTAATAGTGTGCAAGAAGGGCTCAATGGGTTCCTGAAAACTTTTCTAAAGTGAAAAATAAGTACAAAAATTCTGTGTTAATAAATAAAAGAATTCCTCCTAGGAAAGCTTTAAAAAATCTTTAAATTACTCACTTAACCAATATTAACAAATATTTATTGGACACTTGCTCTGAAACAGGCTCTGTTATAAAAGCTGGGAATTGCTTATTGAACAATGACTTACCCCAATGGAATTTGACATTCAAGCAGGCAGAAGACAGATGATAAAGATAAATAATAAGTAAACAAATGCCTAATGAAGAATGCTAGTGTGTGATAATTGTAATGGAAAAAATAAATAAAACAGCAAGGGGGATAGGTCATACCAGAGAGGAGAAAAATGGAAATCTCTGATCAGGTTACCTCTCATTGAGAAGGCTATGTTAGGCCAAATACCTGAACTGGTTAATCATTCAGGTAGACATCTGAGGGAAGTGCATTTCAGGAAAAAGGAGCAGTCCAAGCAAATGCTGAAGCAAGCATGTGTCTGACATATTCAAGGAATGTGGAGTATTCCAGTACAGGTAGGTTAAAGTGAGCAAGAAGATGAGGGCAGAGAGCAGAAGGGACAGAGAAGTGAGTACAGAGTACCAGACTGCCCACAGTCTGATAGATATTATGGTAATGAATGGAATTAATGGAGGTGGTGAAGAGTTTTTAATCACTCTGGATTTTCATGTGTAAGAAGACTATGAGAGTAAACATAAGCAACTTCTCTCTAACCCTGATTATAAATAAGAGGAATAAGATGTCCATGAGGGAGTTTAACTGTGAAATAAAAACATAATGAATCAAAGCAGATATACACAGAATACCTCTCAAGGCCAAGGACATGTTAACTGTTCCTGGAGGTGTCTGTGCTGGGTGCTTAATAATGCCTCCTACTTACCCCAATGGTGAGGAAGAGATTTCTGCCCTAGTGCACTAGGGGATGGCTGAACACATAACCCTATACACTGGAAAGATGAGATCAACAACAGTTTATGTCGCATATACTCACAACCCAGAGTTGGAGAGTGCCCATGGCATGCACACCACACCCAGACACCAAGGGTTGCACTTGGGAATGGTGTGAACTAGGGATTGTGAGAGGTAGGTTTAGTAGTATAAAGGGGAAGGGGTGCACCCTGGTTCCCATGGAAGTATGTGATTGGCTTGTTTGGGTAATTCTGTAGGTTCATAGGGAAATGAAGCCTGCTATTCAGGAGATAGGGAACTGTGCCTGTCCTGTAATTAGAATTGGTGTTTCCCAAGGGGGCCTGACCCTTGGAAATAGGGTAGAGAGGGAAACTCATAGTTAGGCCAATCCAGGCCCTCTAGTTTTTCCCCAGATGTCAAGGAATACATAATCTTGGATCTTAATTTTAGTTCTTATACCAGATGGAGGGCTGGGGAGGGGATAGGTCAGCAACAGAGCACAGAAATTGAAGGATCGGGTATAAAGATAGACAAAGTCCATCCTCATTCAACCTAGATGATGAAGTGCTCTTCTAGCCCTTTGTACTTAATAAGCTCTTGTCTGCTTGTTAAGTACGTTGGGTTATACAAATGGCAGATCAGTTTGATTAGACCCAATAAATCTCTGCTGATCACTGATTGCTTTTGGATTTAGATTTTGCATGATGAGAGGAAAGACCACTTCATATTATACAGCTACCTAGGAAATACTGTGAGTTGAGTTTCAAAACACTGCAATGTAGTGAATATTACAATAAAGTGCGTCAAATAAATTTGTTGGTTTTTCAGTGGATATAAAAATTATGTTTACATTGTACTGTATAGTCTATTATGTGTGCAATAGCATTATGTCTGAAAAAACAATGTACATACCTTAATTTAAAAATACTTTATTGCTAAAAACTGCTAACTGCTAATTATTAAGCTTTCAGCCAGTCATAATCACTGATTAAAGATCACCAAAACAAATATACTAATAATGGAGAAAATGAAGGAAAACTCCTTGAGATCATACAGGTCATAATGGCAAACCATCCAAACTGTCCAGGCTGGGTGCTCCCCACACCCATTTCCTTTGCCTACCTCTGGTAGTGATGACCCCAAGTCACCCTAGCCCTATACATCCAATCAGCTTTAAACACCTTTGCTGGTATGGGGTGGGGGTGGGGGGCTTCTTTTAACTTTATAAGCAAACGACCACCTTTGTTTGGGGCTCAGACTTCTGGAGAATGATCTCCTCTGAGCCCACTGGTGTAAAATAAACCTCTTCGCTTCCAAGATCTCCGAGTGCCACTTGGTTCTTCTGCCAGTGATCCAGACCAGATTCCGCAACACTAATAATGAAAAAGTTTGAAATATTACAAAAATTACCAAAATGTAACAGAGACCTGAAGTGAGCAAATGCTGTTGGAAAAATGGCACCAATAGCCTTAGCTGATGCAAGGTTGCCACAAACTCTCAATTTGTAAAAAACACAATACCTGCAAAGTGCAATAAAATAAGCCTGTACAAAGAACCTAATGGAATGAAGCAGGTCTTAAACCAACTGAATAATTCAGTGCCAGAGGGTGACTGGCTGATTATAATATTAAAACCTAAGCAAGAAACTAAACTCTTATGTAAATATAGTACCTGAAAGGTGATAACAAAATCTCTTGGCCTTCTTATGTAAAACTGTATTTACTAAGCTTAAAAGCAAATTGCTTTCTTTCTTTCGTGTTATGCTATCTAGTTACCACAGGTAGGAATATGATAAGTGAGAATAGGGAACCCTGAGACTTTAAAGTGGTTTTGGTTTTAAAAGACTAACAGCTATTTTTCCTCCTTTTATTCTAAGACTGGCTGTTTATGGCTTGTGGTTCAGAGGCTCTCCTTGTTTTTTAAGCAGTCTTACCCCAACCATTAATTCAGTGTGCCAACCCATATTTTAGTAGCTACTATTTTCAAAGAATTTCGCTGGGGGCTTGGATATAATGATGACCAGCACATATCCTGAAGGAGAGCTCAGTTTAGGGCAGGGAAGCCCTGTCAATAATTTTGTAAAATATTTTGATATTTTGGTATTTATTACATAATGTTTAAATTATTAAAAAAGATCAGCGCCTGGGTGGCTCAGTTGGTTAAGCATCTGACTTCAGCTCAGGTCATGATCTCACAGTTCGTGGGTTCGAGCCCCACGCTGGGCTCTGTGCTGACAGCTAGCTCAGAGACTGGAGCCTGCTTTGGATTTTGTATCTCCCTCTCTCTTTGACCCTCCCCTGCTCACGCTGTCTCTCTCAAAAATAAATAAAACATTTTAAAATTTTTATTAAAATAGTAACCATGACTTTAAAAATCCAGAAATATGGAAAGAAAGAGATAAAAGCTCCCAATCTCCCAGGACATACAGAAAAATTTCTCTAGGGGCACCTAGGTGGCTCAGTCAGTTGAGATCTGACTGTTATTGGCTCAGGTCTTGATCTCATCACTAATGAACTTGAGCCCTGGGTCAGAGACCTGCTTGAGATTTTCTCTCTCCCTCTCTCTTTGCCCTTCCTCCACTCATGCTTGTTTTCTTTCCCTCTTTCTCTTTCTCTCTCTCTCTTTCTCTCCTGTCTCTCTTCTTCTCTAAACAAACAAACAAAGAAACATTTAAAAAACGATTCTCTTTCTCTCTCCCTTTGCCCATCCCCCTCTCTAAAATATAAACAGTTAAAAAAAAGATTCTTTATCCTTTTGCCCATGCCCCTCTCTAAAATATAAATAAATACATAAATACAGAAAAAGAAAGAGAGATAGAAAGAAATAAAGAAAGAATAAAAGAAAAAAAGAAAAGTGTTTCTAAATAATTTGGCTTCCCCCACCCCCCGTTTTTGTTTTTTCACTCTGAATAGGTTTGTGAAGGTTTTATTTAGATTTTGATCATTTTGTATATAACTTTATTGCTTTACTTTTGTTCTAAGGCATAATGTAGAGATTTCCCATAATAGCAAAATTCACTGCATAGAGAATTTAAAACAATAGTTTAATATGTCACTGAATAGGTATGTAGGAGGTTCCATAGTTATCTTCTGATTTGGGTGATAATTTAGTTTAGGTTTTTCCTTTAAAAGTACTGTAATTAACATCTTGGTGCATAAAACCCGTTTTATACCTCAGACAAATTTCTTAGAGTGATTCTCAGTGGTGGAATTCTTGGTTTAAAAAGTAAGAAACTATTTTAAAATGTTGAATCTGACAACCAGTCTGTCTCCTCTTGGAGATTACTTTCAACCTTTAAGTTTGTGCTTTTGTTTGTTCTGTTCCCGGAAGTAGAGGTAGAGACGTGATTAGGTAAAATTTCAACATGTATACAATGAGTGCAGAGGGCAGAGAGAAGGAATATGTCCAGCCCTGTTAAAACCTGCACTTCTCATGCCCCTTTCCATATCCTTTAATAGTATCACTAGAGACAATGACTTGGCACCAACTCTGCACAGTTCCTTTCTGTCTGCAAGCTAAACAGTGAAGGCAGTGCCTCAGTATTCAGGCACCTTATGGTCTGTCTTTGGTTTGAAGGAGTGGTGAGCCTGTGTCCGCTCCAGAAGCAATTGCAACAGCACAGCGGTTTAGAAATGTTTTAATTAAGTAGAAACTTATATTAAAGATCTATACCCAAGGGTACCAATATTTGTCACATGTGCTTAGAAAAAGATCAACTGCCTTTGATATTTCAATGCTACTTCCTTCTCAAGGTTTTGGTAAGAATGAATGTACGCTATGATCTCACACTTCTTGAGTTTGAGTCCCAAGTCAGGTTCTGTGATGACAACTCTGAATATTCTCCTTGGGATTCTTTGTCTCCCTTTCTCTGTGTCTCTTTCCTGCTTGCACACTGTCTCTCAAAATCAAACAAACAAACAAACAAACAGATGGATTGATCCATGCTGATGTGAAGAGGCTGGCATACTCTAATCACCCAGAAAGGCTTTGCTCCCTTCTCTCTTCCTATTAGGAGGACCTGGCATCCTCTGCCTAAGTGAGGCCAAGTAGGTGGTGACCGACTTATCTTTTCCTCCTGGTTTCGGTACTAACCATTTGCTCTTCTTTCTATGTGACAATCTTTGAAATAATTAAATTGGAAAGCAGAAAGGACAGTGGGGATTCTGAGTTGAAAACAGATTTTTGTAAAATGAGGAAAGATATAATCTTCCACACGTGTGATTCCTTTTCTGCCCTTAGTGACTAGAGTACCTGGGAGTAGAGTCATTACGGTCCTGGGAGTGAAACAGTTACAGTGAGGTCTTCTTGGTGCTTCAGTAATAACCCACTTTGGGCACAATGGTCTCTATTCATACAATCTGATGGTTCTCAGTCATTATTTCTGAAGATATTTTGAAGCCTGTGGATGAAATACTTTATATAGAGAACACAGCAAAACAATTGTATTTATTTATTTAATCAATCCAATCTATGAGTCTTAGGAAATTACCCATACTTGTTCCATTTTTCCCATCTTCTTATTCTCAAGTTTTAGGTCCATCCATTCCTAAGAGAGAGGGGCCATCTACCATAAAGATAAGGTGTTTCGAATTTGAACACCTCCCCTCTTCATTTACCTGTATATGTTTTTTCCAGCACTTTCTTTTTTGAGATGTGCACCAGAAAAGGAAATAGAGGAAGGTATCATACCTTGATATATATATATACACTCTCCTCTAAGGAGCACTTCACAAAGAATCAGCAGCGCTCCAGACTAGATCCTGCTTGATAGAGCATTATCTGTCTCCTGGTTGGTGCAGGAGGATTCTTTTACTCTCTGTCCCTCCCCAATAGGCACCTGTGAAGGGCTTTCTCCTTCTAACAATCATTAACCACTGAACTGTGTCCCCTAAGGGATGAAGCTAGGATCTAGGCACACCCTGTTGGTGAATGCCACCACAAGACAATCGCCAGAAGCCACACACTGCTAGAGTCCTTGAGACGACTGCTTTAATACCTCTGGGACTCAGTTTCCTCATAGGAACTTGGAGTTGATGATATCTACATTGAAAAATTATTATAAGAATTAAGGGCACTAAATACACTGCACTTTAAGTGGTATTAGGGATACATTAAGGGGTAGGGACTTTCCCAATATCCCATAAATTAAAATACATAGGAACTGCACAATTTGGAACACTGGTAAAAGCAGTAATGCTCTTACTGCATCCAAATCAGATTTCAGACCCCACTATTTTTAATCCGATGGTTAAACGTGGATCACTTTGGGGCATCTGAGTGGCTCAGTCAGTTCAGCATCTGACTCTTGATTTTGGCTCATGGTCATGATCTCACGGTTCTTGAGTTCGAGCCCCATATTGGGCTTCATGCTGCAGAGCCTGCTGGAGATTCTCTCTCTCCTTCTCTCTCTGCCCCTACCTGGCTCGTGCCCTCCCTCTAAACAAACAAACAAACTTAAAAAATGGATCATTTGCTAGAATCCTCTTCTTAGGTGACATTTAACTAAAAGAAGTTTGTGTAGAATAGAAAATAAAATAGACATTTTACAAACGTGTTGAAAAGGAGGGACAATAAAGTATCCTTCAGACTGAGAAGGCACTTTGAGACCAAAAAAATGAAACCAGAGACTCTGTACAGTTACAGTTTTATTCAGGTAACTTACTGACTGGAAGAATGGGTGGCTTTCCCGCAATTCTTCCACAATGACCTTAGAGCCAGATCCTGGGAGTTGACTTGTATTCTTTCACTATAGTAGCAGTATAAACATCAACATGAGATTATTATACATACAAGACAAAAGAAGATATCTGGAACCCTAGTTCCCTGGAGACCTGGTTAAGAGGTGAGCTATCTAGTGAAGGTATCAGCAAAAGAGATCTTTTTGATGTGATTAATACATTTCTGCTATGAGGCATAAGTTCAGCATTCCGCAGATGCATAATTCCGTGATTATGAATTTCAGCATATATGGTGGCTCATGACAGGGAAATACTCCCTGAGGCAGCAGAGAAGGACATCAGTCATATGACGCTGGGCACAATAAGACAAATAAATGTTTCAAAGGCAATGGACATGCCAAATCTTCCTTTAGCAACAGCACAGTAGGTATCTGGTCTCCTCAGCCAGTACTACCCCAACTTTCCATCATTCCTCACTCATGAGCAATAGGGGTGAGTCTAGCTATTTCCTGCTGAGAAGGGGTGGAGATCAATCTTGAGGAATGAATGTACCTTGCATCCAATTGCAGATATTCCCTAGTTAGTAGAAGGTTGAGCCATTCTTCATAGAGCCATTATTTTGGCACTCTTGTGCAGAGTTTTAGACAGCATCTTACTCCATATTTTATAACAAGGTAAATTAGATCAGTTCAGTTAAGCAGTTTTCTGCATGTCAGAAGATGGTTCTGAAAGGGAGCTTTCAACGTCAGGCTGTAGCAGGATCTCACACAGAGAATCATGACGCTAATGTTTTTCTTTCCATGAAGGAACTTTATTTGTGACAGCATGGGCTCAGTTGGGTTGGTACCTGAAAAACTGAGCTCTGAACACCACGTGGTGCAGCTTTTTATGCATTTTCTACTTTTTTTCCTCCCATTTGTGGGTAATGTATAGACATACAGTCTGATTGGGGCAGTCTCCTGTTTTATGGTCTTGAGGGATGTCACATATGTACATACCCAGGTTGCCTTCCCTTATCTTGAGGGTTTTTTCTCACTATCTTCCTTAGGGAGGGGACCCTGCCACATGGCCTATAGTGTGCAAGCAGTCAGGTAGGAACTTAGCCAGATATACTAGGAACTTAGAAGAATTCAGTTTTAAAGGTAAATAACAAACATCCAAGGACAATTAATCAGAACTCGAATCTAACACCCATAAAGGTATGCTATTGAAACATATTTTTCTTCTCTCAAAAATCACCCTTAATTCTAGCAAAAATAGCCAAATTAAAACTAAACAGTAACAAACTTGGCTTATTTACATAAGTGCAGCAAGAATAGTGACTGGCCAGATGAATTCTTTTAAATCTGTTTCCCTGGAATTTTTCATAAGGAATTTCAGGTTGAATGTTTAACAGCTTCTTAAGGCTAAGATCCAAGCCAAATACTTGCTATCAGATTTGCCTATAATACTGTGATAGGGGACAATAGCATTCAGTAAGGCAGAGAGGGAAAGATTAGGGTCTGAGTTCCCTGGGTGGGGGAAAAACACCTATTTGGGAAAAATGCTGGGAGTGTCTGACCACAGCACACCCCCTCAGGCTTAAAGTTCCCCTTAAGAATGTAACAAACCCCACCTACTCCCCCTCAGTCTTCCCCTCTGGAATTTGACAAGAGCTAAGTATGGCTATAGGCCAGCCCTCATACAATGGAGATGAACCAATCAGGAACGGACAACCCAGCACCTAGCCCTATCAAGCCCATAAGGGTAGACCTGAGAAGGAATAAGGGGGAAAGGAGGGGGGAAGGCTGACCAGAACCTTATAAAATGAGGACCCTTGCTTATAGTCCTCGGACATTCACTTTGAAACGTCCACTCTCTGTAAAGAGAGCTTTACCTACTATTCTTCCTTTCTCACCTTACACTCTAATAAACTTTTGCCTGCTGCTCATTTTGTCCACCTCTTTATTCTTCGAGTGGTGAGACAATGAATCCCGGGTATTGTGGTAAAAAATCTTGCAAAAATACCTATAGATTTGGGTCACTTCCTCTTTTTTTGAGGTCCCCAAAATATGTCACAAAGTAACTTTCAGTATTTGCTTGGTAAGTCCCCCAGGAATGGTGTCAAAAAGATTCCAGGCCAATTTTTCCAAAAGGCTTCATTGGCTCCCTGAAGTCAACCTTAGTTCCTTAAGCTGTCTGGTCATAACTGAGTCTATGTATGTCACTCTCAAATATGACATTCCAGTCAAAGGCTTGGTAATATAACCAGTGGTTCCAATGCTGTCCTCTTACAAGGAGAACAGATTCTTGTTAACCTAATGCAAACTGTAAATTTCATGAGAGAAAAGAATACTTACTGAGAGTTCTGAATTCTGAAGGGATCAGGGAAGGAGGAAAAGATAAATGGTTTTTGTTTGTCGGTTTTTGTTTTGTTTTTTAAATCTGGTAGAGCAAATATAAGAAAGCCACCAATGTTTTTAACAAGAGTCAGAAAAACTACAATTGTTTTCTTCAACTCATTTAGTCCCATGTTACTAATTCTTGTTCTGTTTGAATGAGGTTTTTCCTTTAGTTCTGGAAACTCTTACTCCCACTTAATTTTGTGATCTTGCGATCTTAAGAGCATGAGAAACCTTTACCCATCAAAAGTCCTTCCCATGAATCTCTTTGAAGATAAAACACATTTGGAAGAACATCAGAACAATAGCTTCCAATGTAATTTAAATACCAAATAAATAAGCCTAATTAGTCAAAAAGACCTCAATTAGAATTTGAATTTTGGAAAGTTTGTTAAAAATGTCAGGTTTTAAATTTTGTTTTTTTAAATATTTATTTCTTACAGACAGAGAAAGAGAGAGGGAGAGAGCACTAGTGGGACAAAGGAAAGAAAGAGGGAGACACAGAATCCAAAGCAGTCTCCAGGCTCTGAGCTGTCAACACAGAGCCCAATGTGGGGCTTGAACCCACAAACTGCAAGATTATGACCTGATCTGAAATTGGACATTTAATCGACTGAGTCACCTAGGTGCCCCAAAAGTGTCAGAAGGTTTTAAAGCACATGCCTAAGTAGGAGTACAGATCATCACAAAACTTAAAACTTAATTTTATCTGGGGCGCCTGGGTGGCTTAGTCGGTTAAGCATCCGACTTTCGCTTAGGTCATGATCTCGCGGTTCGTGCGTTCGAGCCCCACGTCGGGCTCTGTGCTGACTGCCAGCTCAGAGCCTGGAGCCTGTTTCAGTCTGTGACTCCCTCTCTCTCTGACCCTCCCCTGTTCAAGCTGTCTCTCTCTCTCTCTCTTAGAAATAAATAAAAACATTAAAAAAAATCACTTAATTTTATCTATTTAACCCAGATGGCAGTAAGAGATTCTAAAGGCCAATATTGAAGTTTACATAGTTGTTAGCAAATTTTGGCTCATTTAATATTGAGATTTAGCTTTCTTAAATAATTAAAGACAGGATAAAGGCAAAATGTAAGAATCTTTGTTTTTTCTGGGCAGATAAAGAACTTTTGTTTAAATTTCCTATCAAGAGCAGACCGGCTATCAAGAAAACCCCACAAGAAAACAGAAAAACAAAAAAATCTTTTGTCAGAGAAAAACCAAATTCCAATCTTATGCCCTTGTACTTATGATATTAAAACTCATTCATTCCAAAAAAATAAAAATAAAAGTAAAACTCATTCATTCTGATCTTAGTCCTGACGATACATAAAATTATTTTCCAAAGAGTATTTTCTCACTAACTTTCTACAACTTTCTTTTTCATTTAGATTTTGTCCTGTTTTCTCTGTTTAAACAATCAGTCTCATTTTAGGACAACTTTACTTTCTCCCTCAAAAAATGTATTCCTATCCTTCATATGTTTCTTAACAAAAATGCATATTTTACTTTCCTTACATACAGACTTCTTTCCCTTCTTATTGCCAATGTCTTAATGGCATGTATTAGAATTAGAATTAATTAGAATTCTTCATGCTTAGAAACCTCACAGTCCAGTGAAAGCTAAGTAGTAAGCAAGTGTGAATTGTACATTACACCAGAATTCTTTGGATTGGCAAATTTATGAATACATTTCATAACCTCTAGAAATGTGTTTCTCTGTAGTACAATCTTTCAGGTAAGTATAAAACATGTTTGCTAACAGATTCAAATTTACCTTCTCTGTAATCAGACAAAAGTTGATTAACCTGTATTTAGTAATCAATGTTTCAATATTTTTTCATATTTAGAAAAGACTTATGAATTCAATTGGATTTATCATTTAAGCCAGCAAAAGTTTGAATATTTAGGAGCTATTTAAAAGTTCACCTACTAACCTGTTTACCTTTCCACCTACTTGTTCCTACCGATTACCCACAAAAACTCATGTCCGTTCATGAGACGGACAAAATCAAATATCATGTTGTATCATTGTTGCCGACAAATTGCAACAGAGACAACATGAATTTAACTAATAAATTCAGGTAGAATAAAAGTTGATTATCTGTATTATATTTGATGTTTATAACTCCAAAGGCATACCTATTTTAATTAAACCAACAAACTTAAATTAGCTTTAATATTGAATGTTTTTCCAAATCACATGGACTTAAAAAACATTTTGATTATCTCTGTTGTTTTGGGTTTTAGAATGTACAATTCTTACAAGTGCTTGCCTTTTAACCAGTGAAATGGAGCTTTTTTACAAGTTAATTTTAGCAATACAATCTGGAGGGAGAAAACACCACATATAGACAGAATCAAAAACCTTATAGTGAGCATTAGTATTTATCCTTAATAAGTAACCTCATGGAAACTGGCACTAGATTTTGAGCAAGGTGCTGATGAGGGAGCATAAGGCTGGCTGACAGGCCACAAACAATGCCTCCCCCCCCCACCCCCACCCCCATTCTCTGCCCCTAGGTGGGAAATGTATGAAATTCCTTGGGAACTCCTGGCACCCCAAGAACAAAGGAGAGGGGAAAACATATGGTTAACTGATAGAGATCACAGTCCTGCAGGACTGGAGTCTCCATCAGTTTACAAATATCTTAGCAAATTACAAGAAAATAGCAATCTGACCAACAGCCTGATCTCCAGAAACCTGTAGACTCTGTTTCCTAGAGTCCTAACATGACTCCTGTGTAGTGATGTGGGGAGAAGGCAAGAAGGAAATGCAGATAAATTTAAATTTCCTTATAACCTTCAGCCCCTGGACAACTACTTGAGACAGGCAGAGTAAAATGTTTCCCCAGGAGCTCCCTACTGTCTTAAAGCTAATGTTTTGCTAGAAGGAAAAACAACCTTAGCTTGACAATAGCTAGGCCTCCAGTTATCTGTGAATCTTCTTTATTTTTAAAATTTTTTTAACATTTACTCATTTTTGAGAGAGAGATAGAGTGCGGGGGGGGGGGGCGGGCAGAGAGAGAGGGAGACACAGAATCGGAAGCAGGCTCCAGGCTCTAGAGCTGTCCCCACAGAGCCCGGCATAGGGCTTGAACCCACCAGTGGTGAGATCATAACCTGAGCTGAAGTCGGATGCTTAACTGATAGAGCCACCCAGGTACCCTGAGTCTTCTTTAGCATATGAAAATCTCTTGGGAAACTTCCTCTTGACTTTACCCGCCCCCAACTCCCAGGTATATATTCAGTATCTCCTCAGGATCCTGGGACAGCTCTTCCTGTCCTCAAGTCATGTCCCTGTGCTTTAATTGTGGTGGTGAGTCACTCACAGAGAGTAGTCCAGACACAGAGACTTTTCTTTCCAGGAAGCAGCTTTATTTGTACCAATACAGGATGAGTGGGCTAAGACCCAAAAGTCTCCCATATATGGTAACATACAGTCTGAATGGTGGTCTATGTTGCAGAGTCCTGAAGAATGTCACATACCTGCACCCCCAAAACCTCATCAGATGCTTTTCTGGCCTTTTGTATTTTAAAAGTTCCCTTTATCCCTTTTTGAAAATTTCTGTCTTAGGAATGGGGAATGATCTAGATAAGAGTTCCCAGAAATGTTGAAAAACTGTTTTGTTTCTTGGGCCTCATTTTTAGTTTTTGCAACGATTGGCAAGATATGGACAGTTGCTTTCAATACCTCAAGCAATTGAGTTGCAATCCAGAAGACATTATCGGTTGACATACTCATCTGGTTCCATTTTCTCCTGTGAGTATTTTTAGAAACTCCCAAGTACCAATCAAAATATGCATCTGCTCAGGTTGTTTAGTCTAATAGCTGGCTTTCTCAAGTTGGGTGCATTTATGCACCATTAGATATCTTTTTAAAAAATCCTCATTTAGGCTATTTGAGTGTTAAAATCATCCTCTGTAATCTTCTTAAAACTTTCTTTTGACATTCTTCATCTGGGGATTTCTAGGCTATGCTTGAATAAAAGTATTCAATCTGCCAGTCCATTTACCAAAGGGGGCTTTCTCTCTCTCTCTCTGTCTCTCTCTCTTTTCCCCAAAGGGAGCTTTCTCTTAAAACACTTCCCTGGAGATCTCCCTTTCGCCCACTGCTTTAGATAGGAGCAGACCCTAAAGCTGATTTGTAGAGTAATGGCCACTCACCTGTCTGAAGGAACTCTCCAGTTGAAAGGTCCAGAGTGGCCACTGAGCCTTTTAGAGAAATCAAGGTGCACAAACCAGACATATCAGGTGACACGCGGGATTCTCCTGTGCCTCTCACCACCAGGTTCTCCTGCAACATAGATGAACTGGACCAGGTGAACTACAGCTGCCCACTGCATGGCCTACTGAGAGCTGGGGGGACTCTAAGAGGTTAGGTCAGAGGTACCACCTTGGTCCCCAAATCTGTAACTGAACTCAAAGGATTCATTGCCTAGGATGTTTTAAATTGAACATTCCCAAGGCACTGTTGAAAGCAAAGATTACAAGCAAAGAGACAGGAGATACCTCTCAAAGTGCTGTCTCTTGTAATTCCTTTCCTGTGGTGTCTTGTAATGCACAGAACAATGGCCGAATGACTGCAGTGATGGTTTGTTCACTTTCCCTTTTCCCTTCCATCCTTTTCCCCACCATTTCTGATAGGATATCTAACAATCCCTTGGGCCTTGGAGGGCATCCTTGTACTCATGTGCTGGTCTAAAGTGGTAAAAAAAAACCAGGTCAAGTCTCTCCACATGGAGGTGGCCAAATGTTACAGAATCTGGTCTGGATCACTCGGTGGAAGAACCAAGTGGCAGTTGGAGATCTTGGAAGGCAGGAGGTTTATTTTATAACCAGTGAGATCAGAGGAGATCATTCTCCAGAAGTCTGAATTTGGGATTTTCCCCAAGGACAAGAGGCTTTCCCCAGGGGAGGGACTCTTTTAGCCATGCTTGTTTTGTTTTTCCATTTTCTGGCTGGCTGGCCAATTGTTAGAAGACAGAGGAGAGGCAGTAGAGTCACCTCCAAACTGAGAAGGCACTTGGAGACTAAAAAACAAAACAGGACACTGCATAGAGTTGACACAGAGTTCTATTCAGACTAATTTACTGATGGGGGAATCTGGCGGGTGATGATCCAGACAGTGGCACAGCTATTCCCCACAAAGTCCTGACCTTTGTCTGCAGGTTTTATAAAGTGAGGGGATGTGCAGAGGGTGTGTGGTGAAGTCAAAGGGTCCATATACACTTACTTGATAGCTAACACTTAACAGACCTCGTGGTGCCACTGGTGTACAGGCATGGGGAGAACCTATATTTTCTCTACTAGTTACATAAACAACTTTAGGGAAGACCAGAATAAGCCTCCCTGCATTTCTGTAGGGGTTTATGTTAATGTCCAAGGGGCCTGGAATATGTAGCCCAAGGGAGGTCATCTCATGAACATGAACAAGATGGAGGGCCAAATATGGAGTCAGTATTGCCAGCACTTCTACAAATCCGTTTCAAATACATAATAGCCTTTGATCCTTGTAAACTCCAGTAAAACAGAATGCTAGAAGCTACATGTTATATGACTTTGGAACTTAACTTTATCTATAATTAAGCTTTAAGAGAAAGTTATAATCCCTGCATAATATAGCAAGTGGCAAAGTGGGACTTGAACTTGTATTTTCCCAACTCAAGATCCTGTACTCTTCCTCATGATACAACAACACAACAACATCTACTACTATAATTGTCAGGTTTCTGTGAGAAATAAAGGAGATCACATATTTAAAGCATTAGCCAGGTTTCTGGTACTTAGTTCAAAGAATTAGCTCTTACCATTATTATGGTTGTTTTTAGTAGTAGTAGTCATCTCTATTCTGATATCTTGCAATGTAAGTTTGGAAAAACTAATTTTTTTCTGAACAAAAATACCCAATCATGCTACTAGAAAAACAGAATTTCTGTAGATTAATAATTGGGAATCCCTTGCAAGGTGACTGCAATTTCAGTCTATAGAATTGTTATAAATTAGTGTGTGTAGAGCAGGAATAGCACTGGACGAGCTCTCTCCTGGGCTCGGGGATAATGTGACATGTGTTTACTCATTAGGAGTAGGGACCATGTCCCCGAATCACATGCCGTGTGATATTCATGATCCCTATAGTTGTTGTAATGAAAGAACATTTTGCAAAAGTAATTAACATAAATAAAAACCACAATGAGATATTACCTCATACCTGTCAGAATGGCTACAATTAACAACACAAGAAACAGCAGGTGTTGGTGAGGATACGGAGAAAGGGGAACCCTCTTACACCATTGGTGGGAATGCAAACTGGTACAGCCACTCTGGAGAACAGTATGGAGGTTCTTCAAGAAACTAAAAATACAACTACCCTATAATCTAGCAATTGTAGTAGTAGGGCATTTACCCAAATGATACAAAAATACAGATTCTAACAGGGACATGTGCCCCGATGTTTATAACAGCATTGTCAACAATAGCCAAAATATGGAGAGAGCCCAAATGTCCATTGACTGATGAATGGATAAAGAAAATATCATCTATCTATCTATCTATCTATCTATCTACCTATCTATCATGGAATATTACTTGGCCATCAAAAAGAATGAAATCTTGCCATTTGCAATGGCATGTATGGAGCTAGAATGTATTATGCTAAGTGAAATAAGAGAAAGGACAAATATTATATGATTTCACTCATATGTGGAATTTAAGAAACAAAACAGATGAGCATATGGGAAGGGGGGAAGGGAAGAGAAGGAAACAAACCATAAGAGACTCTTAATGATAGAAAGCAAACTGAGGGTTGATGGAGGGAAGTGGGTAGGAGATGGGCTAGATGGGTGATGGGTACTCAGGGGGGCACTTGTTGTGATGAGCACTGGGTGTTATATGTCAATGATGAATCACTGAATTCTACTCTTGAAACCAATACTGCACTGTATGTTAGCTAAAATTTAAATCAAAAAAATAGATTAATAAAAATTCTTTAAATATTTGGGATGCATGAGATTCTGGGGATCAACAGCAAAGACTATGGCATGGTTTTTAATCCCTATTTTGAAATTTAATTGAAGAGACACGTTTTCATAAATAAAATAATAATTCAAGATAGCATACAAGTTTATTCATCCACAGAAATTTATTAGAGATTGTGATAGGCCAGAGAATGCAAGAGGCCTTGTAGATGGGCATACATAGGTCTGCCCCTTTTTGCTATGCTCCTTTGGTCTAATACTTTCTTCTTTTGCAGAATAACTCCATGGTTTTGCTTCACATCTTTTTATCTTAGTGCATTCTTTTTAAAAACTAATAATAGAATTATTACCTAGTTCACAAGAAAGTTGTGGGGATAAAAATATGTTAATTCACATATAAAACTCAATACTTGTAATCTATTATTCTTTGAAATAGATCTCTAGCTTGGTTCCAGACCAATTTTTTTTTTTTAATTAACAACTGCACATCCTGTCTACATGTAAAACATCCTAAACTAGTATTTTCCTTCTTACCTGCTTTACTGCATAAATCCACTCTCTCAGAGAATAATACAAGCATGTGTATAGGACATATACCTATATCATAGATATCATACATATACATATATAAATATGTATGACACCATTAATCAATACAGTTTATTACAGTCTCTGAGTACTAGTGTGTGCTTTTTCACACTGTATGGCATTACTCCGAATTGGGTATATTATGAAATGTATGCAGCTCACTTATGTAACTATTCTTTTTTTTTTTTTTAAGTGTTTTTATTCATTTCTGAGAGAGAGACACACACATAGCGTGAGCAGGGAAGGATCAGAGAGAAAGAGGGAGACACAGAATCTGAAACAGGCTCCAGGCTCTGAGCTAGCTGTCAGCACAGAGCCCGACGTGGGGCTCGAACCCACAAACTGTGAGATCATGAGCTGAGCCAAAGTTGGACGCTCAACCGACTGAGCTACCCAGGTGCTCTTCATGCAACTATTCTTTCTGCCATTTATTTTCTGTCCTGGCAAAGAGTTTGACCAATAATGATGATAAAAGATTAAGTAGTAACATCATATCTATCACAAAGAAACAAAGGGGAAAATTAAACTAAATGTCAAAATCCAACTTTGGGGGCACCTGGGTGGCTCAGTCTGTCAAGGATCTGACTCTTGGTTTCAGCTCAGGTCATGATGTCAGTTTGTGAGATGGATCCCCCATCTGGCTCTGTGCTGACAGTGCAGAGCCTGCTTGGGATTTTTATTTTACCCCATCCCCCACATGCATGCATGCATTCTCACTCTCTCTATTTGAAAATAAATAAGCTTAAAAAAAAAAAAGAAATTTCAACTTTTATGTTTGCTCCATACATCTTCTAAGAAATAATGAGGAAAATAGAGAATAAAATTCATTTAGAGATTGGTATAAATGATTTGACATTAGACGGCACTATAAATATAATTCTAGGCTATGCAGACTGGCCAAAACTTCTGGGAATAATAACTGGAAAGGCATGGTGTGACCACAGATTTAAAGAGAACTGAAGGGCAATCACCAGTTAAAAAATGCCAACACGCATCGCTATGCAGACAGATCATTTCTCATTTCCAACGTACTGCCTGCCTAAACGGGCAAGTGTGTAAATTGCCACACTGGTTAGAACCTATCAGTGGTGCCCGTTACCTACAGGGACAAAGCCAGACATGAACTTGTTATGTTTAGCAGTATCTCTTCCGATTCCTCCAGGTACTCTTTGCTCCAATAATCCTAAAGTATTACCATAAACTAGAATGACATTACATCCTCATTTTTTTCTCACTGTTAATTTTTTGTTGACCTCATTGTTCCTGCCTCCAGGAAATCTTCCTTGACTTTCTAAGGGTAGCCTCTGATCTCCATGCCTGCATCTTTCCTAGCGGGAAGCATAGTGTATCATGATGTACAGGGAGCACTCACTTTGCACATCTTCATGGGAAATGTCCTTGCCTATCTCTCTCACCAGACTGTAAGCATCTCAGAGGGAGTAACCACATTTTCAACTTGATCTCAGAGTCTTTCACCTTAAAGGTACTAATGAATGTACATGGAATTAATAGGGGAAATCATGTAATAATTAAAAAGTGGGTATAAACTTTCTGTACCCTGAAAAAGACAAAGCAGTAGAACTTGAATTGAGAGAAAAGGAATCTGGGAGATTCCTAATCCTACAGCTGAAATGCTCAGTAAGTAGATTTAAAAATTCCCTGTGGTTGTTGCTTGCCTAAATGGCATTTTGAGAAATCCCTTTTCACTGAAATCACTCTATTACAAACATATGCTTCAGAATCCATAGAATAATGCCTAATTTTAATGGGTCAAGAATGGGTTTAATAATAATAATCTCAGAATTATCACATAGAACATGCATTTTATAGGAATATATACATACATACATATACATAATTTCTCAATAGAAATAAGACTGAGTGTATAAATCAGCTGTTAGTATGTGTGACTAAGAGCTCAGACAATATTTAGTTCAATTTCCACTTCTGCCACTTACTAGATAAATGACTTTGGACAAGCTTTTTTTTTAAGTTTATTTATTTTGTGTGTGTGAGAGAGAGCGAGTGCAGGGGAGAGACAGAGGGAGAGAGAGAATACCAAGAGGACAGAGCCCTACCTGGGGCTCACACCCAGGAACCCTGAGATCATGACCTGAACTGAAATCAAGAGTGGGATGCTTAACTGACTGAGCCACCCATGTGTCTCTGGGCAAACTTCTTTTTCTTATTTACTATATAAAGGAGGACAACTGAGTCTTAATCTTTTGAGTCTTTTATCTTTTTATTTTAAAGTGACTTTTTAAAAAAGTTTATTTATTTTGAAAAGTTGGGGTGTTACTGCGGAGAGAGAGAGGATCCCAAGCAGGCTCCACACCATTAGTACCGAGCCCAACGTGGGGCTCAAATCCAGGAATTGTGAGATCATGACCTGAGCTCAAGTCAAGATTTGGACTCTCAAACAATTGAGGTACCCAGGTGCCCCTGAATCTTTTATTTTTTTAAATCCCAGTTTTTAATCAACAAAATAGAGGTAGGATGGCACTTATCATACCAAAGTGTCATAAGAATGAATACGATCATAAGTGTCAGGACCTAGAACTTAGTAGGGGAGCTCACCATGAGCTATTTAGTGAGTTATACCATGTACTCTCTGGACATGCCCGCTCAGCCTCACTACCACCAATGACAGCCCCTTAAGGTATTTTTTCTGGAAATTATATCCTTCGGGGCTATAAGGCTCTCTCCTACTCCTGATTGTCAGTGATGTTACTGAAGATGCCCTTGGGGATCTGAACAACCTTAAACTTGGGTTGTCCTACCTTCTTATTTCAGGATGGTTCAAGCTCACTGAGAGCACCATTATGTGAGACTAGAATACAAAGATAACTGGAAAAGAGAATTTTTTGTCATAATTGTATTGGATTCGAAATTGCTTCCCTGAAACACCATATGTATGCGAGGGGAGAATACCATTTGAAACAACTTGTTGCCAACATAGCACATGCCTATATAAACATGTATATATATTTATGACATACATAATAAATGTGCACACTTACCGAGGTCCATCAAAGCCAGTTATCCCAAGCTAGCTATTTGGGTGATAGTAATATACTGGAAATGTACTACTTCCCAGTGGGGAGTGTGGGGAGGCGGGAAAGAGAAACAGTAGCTTATGGTAAAGGAGTCTGAGAGCCAGGAAGAGGCCAGAACTTCCTCCTGCCGCGCCATTGTCACAGGACAACAGCTTCGGGGTTGTGCAACACCTTTAGTAAACACTTCCTGAAGCAGAGACAGGAATGAACCCGGGAGTCTCAGTCTGTCTCACCTGAGACCAGACAGACCAGGCACTTTTGAGCGAGAAGGGCAGGCACTGTGCCCCTGGGATCACCCAACATGCTCCAGGGGCTTCTTCTGATGGCCACTCTCCTCCTTTCACCAGTTCCAGGTCAGTGTTTAATTCCTTTTCGGGTTCAGTTAGATATGCCAGGGGACGCTTGCTTTTCTGCTTCTCTCAATAGCTTTTTTTTGGTAACCAATTTTACTAACCAGTTAGGCTGGTTTTAGTGTGGGGGGCTGTGACTGAGGGAAACCCTCACTTTAAAGGAGAGGGAAGGACAGATGTCTTGGATAGATCTTCCTACCTCCGATCTGAGAATACATAACTATCAAAGGGAAAACTTCATACAGCTTCACTGAAGCAGAGAATGTGATCTTTGAGTCAACAAGTGGAGTTCGTCAAATCCCACTTGTCATTTTGAGAGTGGTAAAGATGTAGTGGATCTGACTAGCTACTGCTAAGCACGAGGCTTTCAGAAAGTATCTGCTGTTATTATAGGGACCAGCTTGGCTTGCACTGTTCCTTTTGAGTGCACATTTTTATGTTTAGTCTTGCCATTACTGGTGATAATAAATATGACTAATTAGGAATCAGTAGTTGACCAGCTTGATATTTATAAAGCATTGCGCTAGTCCCCCGATCAAAACAATGTTACTGTTAAACTTAAATTGATCCTTCCTTTCTATTTTGCTGGTTATCAAACATTTTAAGAATTCAAAAGGAGAGAAATTTTACTTCCCAATGATAAATCACTTCTAGCATGTCTCTCCATTTCTGAGAAATTCACCAATTAGATGGTGGTTAAATTAGATTGGGTAACCCATTTCCTTAACTTATTTCTATTTCTAGAGCTTATTCAAGTCACCACATTAGCTTAGCTGCGTGGAAATCCTTCCTAGTCCATCTTTTCTTGGGTTTTAGAGTGCTTGCAGAGATGTAGGAATGGGAACAGATCACCAACAAGAATTGGCTAGGGAGGGAAAGATTCTCTTCTCTCTTGCACTCTCTCCCTACTTTGTCACTAAAAGTAATTCCTCCCTCTCTCCTCCCCAGTGTTTCTGACTTGTTTTTCAAGCTTGTAAAAGTTTTACTTAATATCATTAAATATGGAACTGTACTAGGCACTTAAGTTATTGGCTTAAATGTCTACTTTGGGAGTCAAACTTAATAAAAATCTTTCCCTGCATTCTCCAAAAGTGCTATCCCTAAACATTCTTTGGGAGCCCTCACTTGGTTGGAACATAAGAATTGCTTGGGAACTAGCTTTATTGGACTGATTAAAGATCAAGCAGGATCCATTAACAGCTAAGCTTGGAGTCCACCCACATGACAGGCTTTGCATTACAATTGGGCATACCAGCTGATTCTCTTCCCCCTTCTTTGCATTCACAGCTTGGCACCAAGAGACAACTCCCTTAGAAACCATGCCTAAAGCTGTGACATCTTCAAGTATTTGGAGGTGGGGACAGAGGTTCTGCAGTATCTTTTGTGAGAACAGGGTGACCGACAATTACCCCCTCATCTTCTGTCTTGAACAGAAAGCTGCCCCCTCTCTTTACCTTCCATCTTGTATTTTCAAAACTATCTCCTTGGTAGTATTATTCCCACTGATATTATTCCTACATAGATTTATTTCCCAGACAGAATGTAAAAAATAAAAAAAAAATTCTCATTTTTTCATCTCTTCCTTCTTGTTGATCTGCACCCACCATCCAAAGAAAAAATGTGCACCTTGGACTGTGACATGTACCCATTTTCCTTATACATGAAATAAAAGAGTGAAATATAATTAGGCCAGCTGTTTGTATGCACTTCACTATCCCCTGAGAGAAATAACTTCAAGGATTTCATCATAGGAAAAAACCCAAATATTTAAAAGGATGTGACAGTTGTTTGGGGGGGGTGAGATGTAAGTGCACTGACAAAAGAGAAAGTTCTTTAATATATTTTAACAGGATACCCAGAGGGTACAGTACTTTTAAAAATTATTTTGTTTCAAATTAGCAATTCTTTCTTATCTTCATAAGGTGACCAGATGAGCCTCAAAAGCATTTATAATTTAATCTTAATAGTCAGAATGATAGATTTAATTAGGATGTGTTTTTCCTCCGTGTTTGTAGTCACTTTTAGTACACTGAGTTTAAAATCACCAGAGGGTTTGAGGGTGTGCAGAGTAGCGCAGATCTGGTCAATATTGAATAAACTCTGATCCAGGGCTTAATATCATGCGTTTAGTTTGGAAAGACATTCTTTAAATGATTTGGAACAGATTTGATCAAAAACAAAAATGCCAAGATTATGTACAAAAATGTGTGAAGCTCCAAAATTGCCCCAAACACATTAAAAAATAACGTAGCAATCCAGACCAGTGCCTGTTGTATTCATCTTGCCAATGAGTATTAACTGTTCTAAAACTAAAATACAGTAAAACAATTATCTAACGCAATCCAAAATAATAGTTTTAGTTTTTCTTGATCAAGTTTTGCGAGTCAGAAGTAATCCAGCATGTGAGTTCTGTGGGAGAGGGAGAAAGCAAGTACTAAAATGAATTAGTAGAAGCATATTGTGTTACATCTTGGATTTGTCTAATCCCTAGATGGCAGTTGTGTTTGTTCCACAGGCTTCCAAATAATTAGCCTGATGTTATTCAGCTGGGAGGAGGCTGCGTCATTTCCATCAACCTTAAGGAAGATTGAGCCAAACAATATTTAGATCTGTTGTGTATCTCTAACTGCTGTGTGATCTGTTATAATTTGAATCTCATTCTTTCAGGGGCCTTCTTGATCCCACAAAAATAAGAGCCATTAGGAGAAATTCTGTTTCCTGTAGAAACTGTTGCAGGAGTTTGGAGAGAGCTGAAAATCTGTTGTTTTCAAACTGAAGAAAGCGAGAGGTTCCAGAGGCTTTTATTTTTATTTAATTTTAATTTTAATTTAATTTTAATTTTATTTTTATTTAATTTTTTTAAACACTTATTCATTTTTGAGAGAGAGATAGAATGCAAGTGGGGAGGGGCAGAGAGAGAGGGAGACACAGAATCTGAAGCAGGCTCCAGGCTCTGAGCTGTCCACACAGAGCCCAACGCGGGGCTCGAACCCACAAGCGGTGAGATCATGACCTGAGCCAAAGTCAGACGCTTAACTGACTGAGATACTTAGGCGTCCTGCCAGAGGCTTTTTAAAAAGTATTCTGGTTTATTTGTTGATATATTTTATTTGCCGTTTGGAAATGTGCAGCCATCAAAGAGCTGGAAGTAAATTTCTCTGCTAATGTACATATTTGACTTCATATTTAAGTCAATTGGTAATTTCTGATTTCATGAAATATTAAGATTTAGATATGAACTAGAGCATGGAGATGAGTGTGTATGTCAAGAAAGCTTGCACTGGTCGAATGGCCTGTTTCCCTCACCCCTTCTGAAAGGAGGATGTGTGTGTGCTATCATTTTTTGTTTTTATAAAAAGAATCAGTTGGATAGTTATTATTTTAATGTCCTAAGGGCAACTTGGGCTAATATTTACTCTCAGAATAGTGTATTATGGATGAAAACCAATTTTCAAACAGCATTTTTAGAAGAGTTACTGTGGTTGCACATTGGTTGAATATATGGCTTCATGAACTCCATACTAATGGGACTAATTGCACTGATAGGACATAATCCACTAGGTAACATGTGGTTGCCTTATGGTATGTTTGTTTGGTGTTACAGGTATACAAGAAGCTTCAGGGAATTGGGTCAATACCATCGGTTAATTTGTGGCAAGAGTAATTTTCTTAACCTCTTGGCATCTCGTTATTTTGAAATAATTATGATAATTATGAAAATTTCAACTCAACATTAAGAAAATGATCGGTTTAATGTTCCTTTAGGCTTTTTAATTTCTGTTGTAAATTGTTTTAATAAATAATATTATTATTTTCCTTTACAAAAATTAATTAAGTAGAAATAAAAATGCCCAGTGATTATCTCTGCAATAGCAAGAAGTTCTTGAGGTATCTTAGGTAGCTCTTGAAGTCCTGTCTATGTAATGAGACTTATTTTACCAAAACCAATTACAACTTTATCCAAATTATCATCATCTCTCAAAAAGATTACAAGGAATTCTATATTTATTTGCATAAAACCGTAGACTACATGAACTATCCTTAAAGATCATTTAATCTTCTGTCTTTTCAAACAATTAAAAAATTAGAACCAAACCCAAAGTCCCAGCTTTTTAGGGTTGATTCCATGATTTTAAATCTTTTTGAAATGTTTTTAAGAGTAAATATCAAGTCATTTAAAAAAAGGCTATTGAATACCTTTAATGGCCCATTTTTACCTAATGAGTCTTTAGCCAATTGGATTACTATTACTATTCTTCAAAGTTAGATGTAAATGGCTCTTAAGTGGTCAAGTGTATCCTAAAATGATAAAAGAAAATGGACAGAACTAGGAATTTTTTAAAGTTTCTGATTTACGGGCACCTTGGTGACTCAGTCAGTTGAGCAACTTCTGCTCAGGTCATGATCTGACAGTCTGTGAGTTTGAGCCCTGTGTTAGACTCTGCTGACAACTCAGAGCCTGGAGCCTGCCTCTCTTCTCCTCAGAGCCTGGATTCTGTCCCTCTCTCTCGCTGTTCCTCCCCTGCTCGTGCCCTGTCTCTGTCTCAAAAATAAATAAACATTAAAAAAATTACAGTTTCTGTTTTAGTTTCTAAAGAACATTAAAAAAAATATTCTCTAGTGCATCATTGGAATAAGTGTAAAAGTCATCCAAGATGACTAACAGAAAATACTGGTTTTTTTTAATGTTTATTTATTTTTGAGACAGAGAGAGACAGAGCATGAGCCTAAGTGTGGGCAGAGAGAGAGGAAGACACAGAATCTCAAGCAGGATCCAGGCTCTGTGCTGACAGCTCAGCACAGATGACCCGGGGCTCAAACTCACAGATGGCAAGATCATGACCTGAGCCGAAGTCAGATGCTCAACCGACTGAGCCACTCAGGAGCCCCAGTGTTATTTGTTAAAAGATCAAAAATAATATAAATTTATATTACCATAGAATTTAGGTTTGAGTACTTTAATACATTGGATTATCTTTAGAGAGCACTCTAGTCATTACACAGAGAACTAAAGCCCATCCAGCCCACAGTGTTCGTAAATTGCCAGCCTGGGCCCATACTCTGATTTTTGGTTCCTACTGCATCTATATTCTGGATAGACCAATAGCCCCTTCAGAAACCCAAGAGCTGATCTACTGACATTTGTTTAGACACTCACTATTCTACACAGAGGAAGGCCTTGATTGAGTGGGGAAATTAAAAAAGAAAATAGAAAATTCAGTGTTAGTTTTGGGAAAACTGAATTCATCTCAAAAATAACTTGTAGAAACAATGCTGAGATGAGAATTCAACATGTAGATATAAGGTTGGATGAGATAACTGTTCAATTGTCTTTCAGTGTGACTCCAGGCTCAAAGTTTCCTTCCATGCCAGTAATAGTGTTGTAATTGTTTGCTTCTCTAATTTTTATTCTTTTCCTGCTTTGTGTGCAAAATTGAACGTACCTGTATTGCAAAAGCCAAGCATTCTATGGTGCTGGTATTGGAGCTTTATTACTGTGTCATGGTTTTCTTCACTAATGTAAAATATTGCTACAGGAAAATACAAAAAAATATTGGAATCAGAAACGACATACATTATCGATTTCATTTTTGTAACACTGTATAGTTTTCAGAGTACTTCTTTCTACTCAATTATGCTGACATTGATTAGCATCTTAAAGAATAGTTTGGTTTCTGTTTTCCTGTACTGGCTATTGCCTGTACTGCTTGCTCTGTTCCTCTACAGATGATTCAAGGTAGTGAAGAGAAATGGAAAAATCCAAAAGAAATATTTTCACAGAATAGAGAAATACTTTTAGGCTTTCAGTGGGGATGTATGTGAAGATATACGTTAAAGATTTGAGAGGAAGAGTGGGTTTCTGATTTTCTCTATCTCTACTCTTAAGTCACTCTGATGTAAAACTCAGTTAAGCCTCTGTATGTGACATTATTGCAGAAATGCAGTAAAGCTCATTATTACCAACCAGCTTGTTTATTTGTTCTGCTTCACTAAATCTTCTCTTACCTTTTTCCCCTTCCTCAGTAAATGCTATAAAAGAACTCTCTGGAGTAAAGAATTATGAAGTGGTTTATCCCAGAAGACTTCATTCACTACATAAAAGAGAGGTCAAGGAGACAGCACAAGAGGTACATCTTTTGACTTAACATTGAATCTTAAAAAAAAAAATACATATACTTACATATGGTATATATATAGATATATAACTATATATAAATATATACACATATTTATATGTAGACATTTTCATTTGTTATTTGAGCTATATTATTTTTATTAATCTTCACAATAACCTAGGGTTCTATTATAAGACTCATTTTGCAGATTAAGGTTCTGATGGTTGAAATAAAACTGTCCAAGATCACACAGAGAGTAAACTTTAATACTTTTATGATAATTTCTAATTCTGTGTATTTCCAAAGAAATTAGATACAACTTACTTAATCTATCTATTATCTACTTATTGATCATCTGTATATCTACATACTCATGTATAAACAAAACCAGGAACATTAAAACTGAAGTAGAAAATATAATATTGTGGATCAATTAATATATATATATACACATATTAAGTTAAGATGAATTACTGTAATGAAACATGAAATTTACCGTTGTCTTTTCTAAAGAGAAAGTTATTAAAGTTTGTATAGTTCTTACTACTTAATGAAACAACACAGTCTTAGTCAAAAGATGAAAGCTAAAACATGATGATCCATTCAATAGTTTTCTCATCACCTGCACTCAGAAGTCTTCTGCTGGGAGACAGGAAAAATACAAATAAATGAGACATAAATAATAACTTGTAAAAATATTGTAAGATGCAACTCACTGGGACTACATCCCCTCCTCGCCCCCCCCCACCCCCCACTGGATAAGCTTCCCCACAGATGATTTCTTCTAAAGCAAACTTGTTTATAATAGTAGAACCCATAGGAGACCCTGTTTATCGAAATTATTCTCTCTCAACAAAATGTTTCTGTCAAATTTAAATGGGGCCTATATGCACTGGATTACTCATCAGTATGAAGAAATTCAAATGCTTTCCAGTATTCTTTTAAAAATGCAAAACATTCCCTGAATATTTTGAGGAAACTTAATACATGTCCAGTGTTTTAAAGTGAATTCCTTATAAAACAAATTTAGGCTTTTGAACAATTTATTTTGATGGAAAACTATAGAATAATTGTTTGTACCTACTAAATGATCAATCTTAATTTTTGGAAGAATTGAGTAGATGTACTTGATATTTATTGCAAATACATTCTTTATCTAGTCCACAATTCGATTCACTAGAATAAGTTTTATCTTTTCCTGATTCATAGTGAAAGTGTAAAGGATCTGAATTCAGAAGGCTTGTTTATATCCACATCTTAACTTTGTTAATGTTCTCTATTAATTTAGATAGTGATGAACTTTAATGTTTACATCTCAAAATTGAGATAATAATAGTAATGCTTATCTTATATAGCTATTTGGAGAAAACTTATGTAGAAAGCAAAGCAGGATGCAATTATTAACCCCATGCTCAGGATTATACGATCACACTGTTCTATATAATTCGTCACCTTCTACTTCTGACTAATCATCATGATTCTTTTACTTAATGTAATAGTTTATTAAGCCATTTTGTTTCCTTTCTGCTTCTCAACACAACCTCCTTTTTAGTCAGCTTTGGTAATCTCAAGGCCTTTCTTAATAATATGCTTGTTTCTTATCTCTCTGCTCTTTCTCATGGATTTTTTCCCCCTATTTAACATGTTCTCTCTCTATGTAACTCTCCATCCATTTTATATTCTTTGTAAAGTCAGCATGGAATATTTGTGTATGTACTGACAGATCCTTTCCCTGGAGTCATACTTCAGGAATAGTCCATGTTATACCATTTGGTTCTTGATTTTCTTATAATATTGATTTCAGTATTGTTATGGTGTGTGTGTGTGTGTGTGTGTGTGTGTGTGTGACGTGTGTCTGTCACGTGTCTGTGAGAGTAAGTTTAATCTTCTCGTCTGTGTTGAAGCTACCCAGGTCAATAAAATAAGTGTATTTTATATCCTTAACTTGCCTCTGCCCTCCTTCATCCTTACCTCTCAACCTCTGTCCTGTGGAAGATATTGCATAAATGTTCATCAATTCAAAGAAATCTCACAGAACATATCAATCTTAACTTTTGGAGGAAATAAAAACATTACGCCAAATTCCACAGAGAATCGAAGGGAAATATGCCTAAATGATTTGAATGCTTTAATGTTTCTTTATATGGCAAATTTTATTTTATTTTTGTCGTTTCGTGTAGTATATTTGCAAGATTCTCCTTGCTGCCTTCAGTTGTAGACAGTAGGAGGTAACATGTCATTAGCCATGAAGAATGTAGCAGGGTGAGCCCTGAATGTTTCCATCCACCTCACAAGTACATGTAACTCAATCATGTTTACCTTTTAGTATTATTCAACTAGCACCGATATTCTCAGGGGCTGGTTGATGCCTTTGAAGAATCACTCAGCAAGAATGTGATCAAACCATTGATAAAAGCAATTCCTGGCTAAAGAAAGATTCCAAAGCACTCATCTGCTTTTCCCCGCCAGTGTTTCCCATCCTCTGATATTTCAGAATTTCACCTCCTTTCCCTCGTCACAGATGTCTAGCATTCATTCTTACCGTGTATGTAGAATCTCCAGATTCTAGCAAATAAAAATACAGGACGCCCAGTTAAAATTGGATGTCAGATAAACAATGAATGCTTTTTATTTTAATTTTTTTTAGTATAAGTGATCTCCAATATTGTATGGGTCATGCTTGTATTTAAGAATTATTCACTTTATCTGGAATTCAGGTTTAACTGATGTCCTGCATTTTAGGTGGCCATCATACCATGTGGCTTTTTGTCACATCCCTATAAATGTGTTCTGTCTACAAATGTAAGGTCTCATGCTGCTGCATGCCTGATGTCTCAGTCCTGCCCCGTCAGGCTTGCTGAGCTCTGCCATGTCACACTTGTCTCACAAGAGAAGCCAGGGCCTCCTGGTCTTTCTAACATGCAGCAGGCACATTCTTTTCCCTGACATAGAATCTTCTTTTTTTGCTCACATATAGCTTATGGCCAATAAGAACATTGTCTTATATAAATAGGCCAAGTTCTCCAAAGTTATCCCCTTGGCTTCTGGGTTGAGATGATTGGTCCTCCTTGTACAAAGAACTGATTAGCAATCATTAGAAATATCTAGAATTTGGAGTGCATGTGACAGAAGGGATTTCTACATGCTGTAGATGTTATATATGGTCTCAGTCAAAAATTAATCACTCCTCTAAGCAGAGAAGAAGAGGACTTGTATATTTATTATTATTTTTTTATTTTTAAAAAATAATTTATTGTCACGTTAGCTAACATACAGGGTATGCAGTGTAGTCTTGGCTTTGGGAGTAGATCTCCAACTTACACACAACACCCAGTGCTCATCCCAACTAGTGCCCTTTTCAATACCCATTACTCATTTTCTCTACTCCCCCAATCTCGTACCCCCATCAACTCTCAGTTTGTTCTCTGTATAAGAGTCTTTTATGGTTTGCCTTCCTCTCTGTTAACTTATTTTTCCTTCCCTTCCCCTATGGTCTTCCTTTAAGTTTCTCAAATTCCACATATGAATAAAAACATATGATATCTGTCTTTTTCTGACTGGCTTATTTCACTTAGCATAATACCCTCCATGCCCATCCACATTGTTGAAAATGGCAAGATTTCATCCTTTTTCATTGCCAAGAAGTTTTCCATTGTGTATATATACCACATCTTTACCCATTCATAAGTTGATGGACATCTGGACTCTTTCCATAATTTGGCTATTGTTGATTTATCCAAAGGATACAGGAGTGCTGATTCATAGGGGCACATGTATCCCAATGTTTGTAGCAGCACTATTAACAATATACTTATTATTAATCAATTTAACCCTCTGCTGGTCCAGAGAACAGAGGCACTGGCTTTACCTGTCAGCTGTGCCAAGAGCATGGCCCTACTCTCTGACTTCATCATGCCTGGCATCATGAAATAGTCCTTTGAAAAATTTTCTGGAGAGAATACTCAAGGCCAGAGTACAAACTTCTATGTTTTTTCGTTATTATATTTTTGGTTATATGCATGGTTTAAGAAAAACTCAATAAGTATTTGTTGAATAAATGAGCAAATGAATAAATAAGCAAATGAACAAATGGACAAATGAATGACTTACTGTAACTGGAATATATTACCCATATATCTGCATAGAAATGTATTCAGTAAGTATTTAATTAAGGTCCCTGATGTTAGGAACTTAACATTCAAAGGTAATCTCTGTCTTCTCAGGATTCTGCCTATAGAGCACACACGCTTCCTTAGAGGCCAAAACTACCAGGCTGTTGGCTCATGTCACAGAATAGAGTATCTGACAGCAAGTACCTTCTTTATATTGGGAACAAGTTCAGGCCTTAGCTTGGTCCACCAGTGTTTCTGGAAGCCTCAGATTACTGTATGTTATGGCAACAATTGTAATACTGCCATTAAACCTTCCTGGGACTTCTAGGGTTTCCTTTGCTATTTGCTGTGTGCATGGGCATCATCTTGACTTCATACTCTTGCTCCCATCCCAGAGACATTCAGGGTGGTGGCCTTCTCAATCCACTCACTAAACCTTACCCATGGATAGTATTTTTCCAGGGGGAAGTGTTTATTTATATGTCCCTATGACCAGCTAACCTTACTCATTGGGCTCCAAATAATTTCCATCTAGTGGATACTGTCCAAATCAAGGTGCATCTTTCCTCTCCTAACCTGCAGTTCAGGACCCAGGTTGTAAACAGGTGGGATACACTTTTTATTAGCAGGCATTGGACTATGGACTTCTACTTGGATAGTAGTTATAATATCACCTAGAGCACCCTCTTTCATAAAGCCTTGTTTTCTTCCTTGCTGTTTCCTTTCATCTATAATCTCTATGCTAGTGTTGGCTAAAACTTCCAGTCCAAAAGCAACAATTTTTTTTTAATGTTTTATTTATTTCTAGGAGAGAGAGAGAGAGAGAGAGAGAGAGACAGCGTGAGCAGGGGAGGGTCAGAGAGAGAGGGAGACACAGACTCTGAAACAGGCTCCAGGCTCTGAGCTGGCAGTCAGCACAGAGCCCCACGTGGGGCTCGAATCCACGAACCGCGAGATCATGACCTAAGCGAAAGTCGGACGCTTAACCGACTAAGCCACCCAGGCGCCCCAGCAACAATTTTTTCTAAAACAACCGCCAAATAAATTTTAGGTAAAAACCCACAAAAATTCACTGCTGACAGGAAATGCCTATCTGGAAGGCTCTTCTGGGTAGAAGATTATATCTACTATCCTCCTAATATTTTAATTCCATCTGGTTTTTCTTAAATCTGAATAATAAGTGGTTACAATGATTCCCTCTAACTTTTATTTTCAACCCCCAGGCTTTTTTTTTTTTCCTAGCTCCTGTTATTTATAAACACGAGGTGGCTTATAGCAGCCCCTCCTCATCTAGATCCACATATTATACTCAGGAGTTTGTGACTACAGAGAAGACTCCCATAATTGATCATTGAAAGGGAATGTGGGCCATAATGCTTGACCTTGGAGATGGCAAATCCCTACACAGGCCCCCTGATCTGGAGGCTCAAACTCACTATTGTCCCTTGCTGAGCTCAGGCACTGCTGTGGCCAGGAGAGGGAAGAAAGAAGAAAAGCGTGGTCTTAGGTGCAGCCCAACAGAGGAAACTACACTCAGTCCTATTTGGTCAGCCATATTTAGATCTCTTTAACAACAATGTCCTGGCACTCCTCCATGAATTTTTAGATATTGAGTGTAACCACGATCAATAATCCTGTTTTATAGAACAGAATAAGAATTCAGTACCCAATAACATCTTCTTTAACATACTTCTGTACAGTCCTCTCTCTCTCCTGTTGTATATATTAAAAAAAAAAACTCAATTTTAAACTGTTCTCCTTTTCTACATAATGTTTACTTGAGGTAATATTTTCCCTTTCTGAATTCCTAAGACTTTATTTTCTTCCTGATGACTTCTTTCTGCTTTTGAGTACATATTTCTGTTGTTTTGTCTATATCCTAACCTCCATTTAGCCTTGAGAAGACCTCCAGACCAAAAATGATCAGTAAGAATCTTCTAGGTCTTTGAGTCTGTGTGCATACTATTTCTTCTTCTCAAATGACTTCCCCACCTTGCTTCACCTGGCTAATTCATATCTCAGCTTACACGTTACTTCCTCAAGAAAGTCTCTCCTGACCTTAAGATGTTAGACACCCTACAGTGCATTTGTATTTATGGCTCTTATTCTATAAGTCATTTTTACTGTCCATATTTCCACAAGATTATATGCTTTCTGACAGTTGATGTCAATTTTTCTTGCTTAGAGTTGAATTTCCAGAAGCCAATAGAGTCATGCATATAACTCATACTCAAATAATATTTGTAAAATGCATGGGTGGATGGGTGGCTGGCTGGCTAGATGCATGATATACAGGTCTCAGATAATTTGTCTATTCAGGCAGCAGAGTTGTTTGATTTGTTAAAAGAGGCCAGAAGCAGATATTTGCTATTATATAGACTACTGTTAAAGAAAACAGGCATTGTTTGCTAATGATTAAAAAGAGGAACACAGCCAACTGAATATTTGTGTGTATTTATAACTACCAGTAAATGTTTGTGCATTTTTGCAGGAAAAATTTGAAACCGAATTGAAGTATGAAATGACAGTCAATGGGAAAATTGCAGTGCTTTACCTGAAAAAAAGCAAGTAAGTGTTTTTACTTCTCCTATTTTCCTTACCAACAAAAAGTTAGCAGGTAGAAATTGTGCTAAATGAGTCTGCTTCTACTTAAGGCTCTCAAAAACCTCAGGTAATAAGCTTTTTCTCTCAACTGGCCCAAGGGGTTGGGTAAATATATGTTCTTACTGATGTGGTGGAAACACATTGAGTAAAACAATAGTTTATTAGTGTTTATAAACCACAGTGAATGAGGTACAAGCAGATATACATTTTATCAAATTCTGTGAAAAGGCAGATAGATTTCTAAATCTTCCTCTACATTATTTTATTATTTTAATTTTAAATTTACTTATTGAAATTCAAGTTAGTTAACATACAGTGTAATATTGGCTTCAGGAGTAGAACTCAGTGATTCATCACTTACATACAATACCTAGCGCTCAGCCCAACAAGTACCCTCCTTAATGCCCATCACCCATTTAGGCCATCCCCCCACTCAACACCCCTCCAGCAACCCTTAGTTTGTTTTCTGTATTTAAGAGTCTCTTATTGTTTGCCTCCCTGTCTGTTTGTAACTTATTTTTCCTTTCCTTCCCCTATGTTCATCTGTTGTGTCTCTTAGATTTCACATGAGTGAAATTATATGACATTATTGTATTTTATTATTCTAGTACTGAAAGATTAGATTTGTTTATTTATTGAGAGAGAGAGAGAGCGCGCATGTGAGCTGAGGAGGGCAGAGAGAGAAGGAGAGAGAGAGAATCTTAAGCAGGCTCTGCATTTACGGCAAGGCTTAATCCTCTGAACCTTGAGATCATGACCTGAGCCAAAATCAAGAGTCTGGCGCTTAACCAACTGAGCCACCCAGTCGCTCCCCTGAAAGATTAGATTTGGAAACAATTTGAAATCATTTCCATCAGGACACACACAAAAAAGACATATCTAAATTAAATTAACCCTAGGACCAAAGAACAAGTCAGTGGTAAAACCAGAATTGGGCTCCCCTGATTCTAACACCAGTGCTCTTTCCACCCAGCTACACACTCCCCCCTCCCCCCACTTTCTCACACATTACATTGTCCTCTTGTTCCTTCATTCTCTTCATGAAGCCACAGGCAACATTTCTTTCAAATTTCACAGCCTCTGCTTTTGCTCAGATCTTGATTATCCTACATCTTGACTATATATCAAATGTAGTTTTCCCACCTAATTCTGTGCTTTGAAGCTCTTTCAATCCTTAAACTATTCTATAGAGTACGGCAAGATTTTTTCACTCACATAGACTACTGCCTTTTGCAAATATTCACAATGGACTGGAATTTGGAAACCATGTGGTAGAATAGAAATAGTAAAGGTGTGGACTTTAAGCCCACCTATAGGATCCTTTGCCACTCAAACTGTGTAATCTCATCTGAAAAATAGGGTGAATCATATTTACTATGTAAGATTTCAGAAAGGATAAAATGAATGATCCATGTACAGTGTGTAACTCAGTAGCTGGTATAAAGATGGCATTGAACACATACTAGTTACTTCCTTTTCTTCCCACCCTGCCTCTTTAAAAAGTATATCCAGCCTCTTTTGTGCTGGTGGGTAATTGAAAGAATTCTAAGAAGCTCGGCGAAAATGCTGGAAGGGCCCTACATATCAAATTCAGGTCAGTTCCCAGAAGACTTTTTACTGCTACAGTTGTTAGCCGTCACTGGGAACTGAAAAGGACTGGGTGGGTGAAAATGTAGTTACCGTAAACTGGTGAGGAGCACTGCTCTTTTCAGTCATTTTTATCAACTCTACCCTGCTCAGTTTCATTTTGAAATGGAAATTTATCTCCCCTCAAATAAGTATGACAGTCTGATGAAAAAGCAGATACCGTTCCAGGCTACTCAGGACTATCCCTCCTAATCCCTCTCTGTCTTCATGCTTGTTTTGAGGGATTAGGAGGAGGGGCTCAGGAGCTAGAACTTTCCTGCACATCCAGTGAAAGCTTTCACTTTGATCACTGGACTGTTTTAAAAAATTTTTTAATGTTTATTTATTTTTGAGAAGGAGAGAGAGACAGAGAGAGAGAGAGAGAGGGAGAGAGAGATATGTGAGCAGGGGACGGGCAGAGAGAAAGGTAGACTCAGAATCTGAAGCAGGCTCCAGGCTCTGAGCTGTCAGCACAGAGCCCGACATGGGGCTGGAAACCCATGACGGTGAGTCATGACCTGAGCAGAAGTTGGATGCTCAACAGACTGAGCCACCTAGGCACCCCTTATCACCAGACTTTTCAATTAGCATGAGTAATCATGAATCTTTTTTCTTTTTTTTTTCAGGGGTCTCCTTGCACCAGGTTACACAGAAACACATTATAATTCCACTGGAGGGGAGGTCACCACGAGCCCACAGATCATGGTAAAATAGAGTATCTCAGATTCATTGTCAATCAGTGTGTGACTCACACACACACCCAAAGGCAGTGTCATTGCCATACAAACAGTGAAAGTGAAAGCGTTTACGACATTGGTGCTTTTTCCAGTGGTAGTAATTTCTTAATAGATCCTCCAATATTTGTACAGTTTGACAAGAACAAAGGCATTTCTTGACAAACATGGTAACCCTTTCCAGCCTTCAGAGGCTCCCTATAGGAGGGTAGGCAGGAGTCTCTCATCTTCATCAGAAGAGTGAAAAATAGAATACATCTTGTGTTCTTTTCTTTTTCCATTTATTTTACTTTATTTTGTTTTGTTTTGTTTTTAGAGAGATAGCAGGGGGGAGGGGCAGAGGGAGAGAAAGAAAATTCCAAGGAGACTCCATGCTCAGTCCAGAGCCCAACATAGGGCTGGATTCCACAACCCTGGGGTCATGACCTGAGCCAAAATCAAGAGTCTGACAATCAATCAACTGAAGTACCCAGGTGCTCCTACATCTTGTGTTCTTAGTCAATGCCAATTATCTCATTCAATTGTATAGTCTGTAGAACTTGACTATTTCCTCTATGACAGAACTGTAGAATTCTGGTTTTTGTAAATAATTTTTATTCTTAACTCTTATTTAGAGAAGACAGCTGTATTAAGTAGTGTGAGGGGCATTTTACCATTGCCATCTTTTCTGAGCTCCATTTTTCTATTGGAAGGTTTTCACTCATTCTCCTCATAGTGATGGCACAGCCATTTATGTGGGCCAATACTCATCTGTCCCAAAGCAGAAAGGTGTCTTGATTAAGCTACATCCATATGGAAAAGTGCTAGAATTGGGCATTTCCAAATGGAGAGATGCCATACTAATCCAGTTAGTCGGCTGAAAGTTTTTGAATAAATCAAGAAATAACAACACAGTCTGGAAAATCCGCTCATTGGTAAGAGCTTGTAGGTGTTAGAAAAAAGTTAATGAGCAATCAACCAAGGGGAAAAAAAATGTTTGATGTTATAGGGGCTTGGGTTTTCAATTTACATCTATATGTTTGTTTCTTCCAAACTGTGTTCACCCCTCTTATCCTTTTTCTGCAAGAGTCATATTTACACCAACATTTAGTAAATGCTCTTTAAGCAATGGGCTCATTAACTAAATATTAAAGATTTTAACCATAAAAAGCTTCTTTTTTTTTTTTAATGTTTTATTTATTTGTAGGAGAGAGAGAGAGAGAGAGAGAGACAGCATGAGCAGGGGAGGGTCAGAGAGAGAGGGAGACACAGAATCTGAAGCAGGCTCCAGGCTCTGAGCTGGCAGTCAGCACAGAGCCCGACGCGGGGCTCGAACCCACGAACCACGAGATCATAACCTAAGCGAAAGTCGGATGCTTAACCGACTAAGCCACCCAGGCGCCCCACCATAAAAAGCTTCTTAACCATTTTTTATGTCTCAAAGTTGACTGTTGTTCAGCATAAAATGATTTAAAACTATTATAGACCTTATTTCCAGATTTCAAATTCAGATATAGAAGTGGATCTAAGAATACACATACAAAACCCTCTTTTTTCTTTTTTAGGATGACTGTTATTACCAAGGATATGTCATTAATGAAAAAGTTTCTGATGCTAGCATTAGCACGTGTAGGGGTCTAAGGTACGGCTTCGCGAATGGTTTGTGTATATCTGCGGTGATGGGTAAGTTTGTGTGTTTTAATAAAGCTGAAAAATCTCAAATATAATGAGTTATACTGTAGCTAAGTATGAATCCTAAGGGCTCAAGAACTTTGAAATTTGATAGTGATTAGTAAAATACACATTTGAATTCTTGCCGAAGTGTGTGTGTTTGTCTGCTTGTTTTCAAAACATAAGAGTTTTGTTTTTTGTTTTTTTTTTTGATCCTGAATCTTGAGGGAAAAGAAGCTCTTCTCCACCTTCTCTCTTTACTTTAAACTCTCTCTTCAGGTTATCCTACCCAAGCCTGTGACATCTTTTTCTTCTGTAGGCATCTGTCTGCAGTGAGACATTTCTTCTGATGCCAAGACTTGATTATCTAATTTTGTCTTTCATATCTCCCTATCTCTTCCATATCCGGATAGCTTAATGAAATCTCAATCTTAATAAACCTGAAATCAAACTAATGATTTCCTCCCAAATCTGATGTTTTTCCAGTGAATGGTATAATCAACCAACAACTTGCCCATTCCAGAAGCTTAGGTTCCTTAATGATTTCTTGCCTCTCAACTACCCATTTTCAACCCACTGTCAAGCATCATTGATTATATGTTCTAAATGTTCACTGCGTTTTTCAATACATTCTCGCTCTACTGCCACATCCTAGTCCAAGGTACCATGATCCTTCATGAAGATCATCACAACAAACCACTACTTCTCTCTTCACATCTAGTCTTTGTCTTCTAATTCTATGTACACTTAATCCAGTCTCTTTGCTATATATTCTTATGCTTTTTCTTCATAGCAACTATCTGTAATTATGAATATTACATATAATTATATGTACTTATGGGTTAAGTGTAGCTTTTTGATCCATATCCATCTTCCTTGGTTGACTATAAGCTCCATGAGAGGAGAAACCACAATTCTTCTTTTTTCTTACTGTCTGCCCTTCATCCAATGACTAATGAATCATGGGAAATCACCTTCATGGTGAAATGAATCTTAGCTTGGGGCTCCTGCTCAGATAATTCATAAGAAAATTGATAATATTTGTTGATCAAGTGCTTTATATATTACATCCTTCAATCCTTACAGTCATTCTAATAGGTGGGTATTACTTTCATTTTGTAAAAGAAGAAACTGAGGCTGCGTGAATTTAGGTAATTTCCCCATGATATCACAGCTATTAAGTTATAGACCCAGATTTTTAATCCTTATTGATAGGACTCTTAAGTCTTCATTTGCAGGCTTCTTTAGAGCAGAAAAGGCATGAGAATTGGAAGAACATTGGGTGAGAATCAGGAAATTTCCCTTCTGGTGTCAACTCTGACACAGGTGAGCTATGCGACATGACAGTAGCCACTTCTCTCCAACGGGCCTCATTTCATCATAGAAAAAAAATAAGGTTAGGTCGTCTCTAAGTGTATCTTCAGCTGCAGTGTTACACTTTATTCTACTGCCGTGAACTTGAAATGATGTGGCATCGGTAACCTTTTGCAAACTCTAAGTCTATAGCGCTCAAAAGCAGGAATATTTTCTAAGAAGCCTGGATTCTCGTGTTTTCCAGGGGCTACTTCAGTCAGGGAGATCAAAAGTACTTCATTGAGCCTTTAAGCCCCACAAATCAGGATGCACAGGAACATGCGCTCTTCAAGTATGACCCCGAGGAAAAGAAGGCTAACAGCACCTGCGGGATGGATGACATATTATGGGCACATGGATCTCGGCAGAATGAGGTTCCACCTGCCACCAGTCTGGTGGTACGCATGCTTTTATTTGCTATTTGCAGCACTCTCATTTATCTTGTCCTGCCTGCCCTGGCTTCCAGTCTTAGTCATTGCAATTAATGGAAACTTTATAGTCATTGTTGAACTAGTAGCACTAACTTACACCATAGATACCCTAAAATCTTGTGGTAAGTTGATGATTTATTTCATATGTATTCGTGGATCAACTATTATTAATGATGATGCATAAGGGTTAAAACAAAGTATGCTTATAATGCTTGTCAACTTTGCCAATACTACAACATTCAAGAAAGGTCTAAAGTATTATTACTTTGATGTAAAATAACCTTCTGTCTTCATGAATGAACGCGTTCAACAGATTTCTTTCTTCAAGTTCTGCCCTAGGTGTTGGGGAGGTAGTAGTGAGCAAAAATAAATACAGAGTGTGTCCAGAAAAACTGAGGGTATTCTTACATATATGAATTTAGCTTCTGGTCACAGAAGAAAAGTGAATATGGCTTGTTTGAAACCATAGGTGTATGTAAAAATCATTGTCATAATTGCTTTCATTTCCTTCAGGAGACACTATATCGAATCATGTCTTCTAACTGCTTTCAGAATCCATAAGCACTGAGCAGAATTGGTCTGAGTAAAAGAAAATCTCAATTTGCTGGGTTTAATTTGAGTTCATTTTGCTGCGGGTTTAAATTCTACCAGTGATATGGTATCTAGGAACCCAGAAGAACCATTCCTAGGGATGAAGAATCAAGGATTATTTCCAGACTCTGACCTGAGCAAATGATGAATGGTAGTAGTGTTTACTGAGAGAGGGGATGAGGGAGAAACAGGCTTTGCTGGCAGTTTGGGAATCGGTAGTTTTAAATTTGACCACATTAAGTGTGTGGTATTAGACATTTAAATGGATACATGAAGTAGTTAATTATACGAGTCTGGCCTTTAGAGAAGAGGCCAAGACTGGAGATATACATTTGATAGTAATTAGTGCAGGGTTCCTATTTAAATAAGGTGAACACATAAAAAAGTTACGAATGCCACATAATTTGAAGGTCATGGCAGTAGAATATAGTACAACATTGTAAGTACCCAGGAAGATTGCCTGGATCAAGTAAAGGGTTGAGCTTTTATGACAGCCTCTAATATTTAGTGGTCAAACACAGGAGGGGTAACAGGAGTTACAAACCTCTGTCTGGTTAGGGCCCCATTTCCCTCTGTAATCTCACCTACCTTCTTCTCGCCACCCACCGATGACCTCCCCCATTATATTCTGACAAACACAAACTTTTCTTTCTGTGCTTTAAACATGCCAGTATCAATTCACTTTAGAGTCTTCCTGTTCACTTTTTTTTTTTCTCAGCTGGAATTATTTTCCAATGTATCTTCCCTTTCCTGGTTTTTCATTTTCATTAATATGTCTGTACATGACCAACTCTTTAGAACTAACCATATATTCTGAAATAACTACCTTGTCACTCAGTGTCACATCACTCCATTTAATCCTTTGAATAGCACTAAAATTCTCACCTGATATCCCTATGCCTGTTTGTCTACTGGGAGCTCCTTAAGCCCATGGACTATGTCTGTTTCACTGCCGGATGCCTAGTGCCCACAAGACTAGTGGTGCGGTCAGGTGCTAGATGAATATGCCCATCCTGTGGAGGGCCCATCCATATTAGGCTTATTAGATGACACCTGAAAGTCTTGCTAATGGAAGCTTATTTACCTGTTAAAAACAAGCACTTCCTGAAATGCAACATAATAAACCTTGATAGTTTATGGTTTAGTATGAATAATGTATCTGCTACTTTTCAATGGAACAATCCACCATGAAATTAGTCTTTTGTTCTCCTTGTTTAGTGGAGAAAAAGGAACAGAAAATAGGGAAGCTTGGAATGTGGGAAAGAGATCTAGTTCTGCCTAAGGAGAAGAGAGCAGAGAGGCACCGGGGCACCCACGTAGCTAGGTTGGTTGAGCCTCCAATTTCTGCTCAGGTCACCATCTCCTGATTCATGAGTACAAGCCCTGCCCTGTGTCAGGCTCTGTGCTGACAGCTCAGAGACTGGAGCCTGCTTCAGATTCTGTCTCCCTCTCTCTCTGCTCCTCCCCTATCTGTCTGTCTGTCTGTCTCTCTCAAAAATTCAAAAGTAAACAAAAAGAAAAGAGCCGACTAGGTGCCAAGGTAGCTCTGGGCATTGCACCATTGCTAAGGAAGGAGGTATTCACTGGGAGAGGAATGAAGAGCTACTTAAAAACAAAAGCAACCAGAAAACACTGGGAAATTGCTGAAGTCAGAGTTTCTCTATTTCAGGGCAGGAGAATGGAAAGAGTCCATTGTTCAAGAAAATCCAAAGACTTTGGTTTTAGTTCCGGCACACTTATTAGTTAGTTGTGCAACCATTTAAATTCTGGCAAAATGAAGGGGTCAGACTAGAATATCACTGATATCCTTCCTAGCTCTGGTATTCTGAGCATCATCTATAGATAATTCTGGTTGGTTAGTTAGAGTTACAATGGTAATATTTTCTTCCTTTATTGTCAGATATCAACCCTTCCCTTATTAAATTACACATTTCAAGTAGAAGAATGATTCTTGCAGAGAATGATGTTGTCTCATTAATTTTCCTTTTTATATTTATTATAGAAATCAGAGGACCGGAAGGGTCGGGAACATAAGAAATACATAGAGTATTATTTGGTCCTGGATAATGGTGAGGTAATTATATCAGATACACATCTCTTTTAAAATCTCCTTCTGTATAAATTTGTTACATGAAATATTAAATATATGGATTTTAAAAAATCATGAATATGAACTATTGCTTTTTATGAATTGTTCTGATCCTAGGAAATTTGACATTGAATTAGAGTGATATGACTTCTCCTTTTCAGGAATGTACACCTGATATGATATGTATAAAGTGAATTCTTTGCACTTTATCCTTTATTATTGTCTCCAAACTTAGTTTCCAATTAAATTCCTTTGTTATTTTGTCTTTCATTAAGCAGTTAAATCATTGGTAAGTTAGAATTTATACTCATCAGAAAGTGGTAAATGTATAGGATTAACGAATGGAATCTTCTGAAAAAAAGGACACTTTTGGGGGGTAATATTTATTGTTTATATTCTTTTGCAAGAATTCATTTTTATATATTGGAAACCTGAGGTTCACATGTGTGATCCCACAAGGAGAAATTTTGTGCTGTGATAATCTAAGTTAAGTTGTTTAGGTCATAAAGCTTGGCTTCTCGTTATACTAAATTAATTTACTATTTACTATTCATATGTATATTTTTTAATGAATAGCATATTCCTTGTACTGAATCTGCACAGCTTATGAAACCATGGTATTTAAGTGGAAATATATTTGGAATAATTCCTTAGAGATTTACACCGAGCTACTACTTTAGATGCAAAACGTTATCTCTACTCCAGAAGTACTTTAATTTAGCTAAAGAAATAAGGAAGCATTTTGTGCCTTTTAACTGTTATCTTTTATAACTGATTGTAATTATAACCACCGATAAGCAAAATAACCTGAAGTTTCTTTTTTTCACCTTCTAATTATATTCATTTCTATCAATGCCTGTATCTTGTCTTGTTTTTTTTTGTTGTTTTTTTTTTTTTGTTTTGTTTTGTTTGTTTTTAGTTTAAAAAGTACAATCAAGATCCAGAGGAAATAAGAAAGAGGGTGTTTGAAATGGCCAATTATGTCAACATGGTACGGTATATTTTATTAAGTGCAATTTTAACAATTTGTGAGGCAGTGCCATTGGGTGTTTCTATGAATGCTCTTGAAACAGAGAAAGAAAGTCAACACTCTTGACTAATAATGCTGATTGGCTTTTGAACTTTGCTACTTAATCGAATATTAATATTACATGAGAGAGACATTTCTAACCTACTTGCCACACAGTTCTCAGGTTGATGAAAAGTATAAGAGATGGTTTTGTTTGAATTGCTTTTGTTTTTCTAATGCCTGGGTAGACATCACTGCCCAGCAAATCCCAACAGAAGGCCAAATATGTGGAAGAACATGGAAAAACAAACAAAATCAGCTGAATTCTGGCACAGTAGCATCTTTCAATATATTATTTCATTTAATCCTCAAAACTCTGTGATATTTCTAAGCCTTAATATTATAGCTAAAGAATTAAATTCTGGTAAGCAAAGTAGCATGCCTAAAGTCACAAAGTTAGGAGATAGTAGAGATAAGATTTGAACTTAGATTGGTTGGATGTCAAAGTCCATTTCAATTGGAAAGATGTTGATCTTGGTCTGTACATGCTGATTTTATCATCTAATTAGCTAAGTCTTTAAAAAATGATTTCTGTACCCTGTTTAAATCTTAATTGTTAGTGTCTTGTTAGTTAAACATATAGTCTGCCTCCTTAAATGGGTGAGTCACTTTGTGGTAGTCTGCAAATTCTCTAAGGATAGAGAGAAAATGAAAGTGGATTCAATGACCAACATCATCTGCATCTTGTCTTCTCACCACAAAGACTTTTCCTAAAGAACCCCAAGAAGTGGTCATATTTCCTGACCATCTCCTTTGTGACAGGAACTTTTCTAGATGACAGAAATAAAGTAGGGAACAAAATTGACAAATATCCCTTCCTTTATGGAAGTTTACATTCTTGTCCAAGACAAGAATAAAAATACGAAATGAAGAGCATGTAGGATGGGGATTATAAATGCTGTAAAAAAAATAAAGCAGGATAAAAAAAGAGAGAGGGGTACCTCTTGGGTGCTGTGTTAAATAGGGAAGCCCAAGTCCAAGATGTCCAAGGTGACATTTGAGTATGGAAAGGAAGGGGAGAAGCATCTGACCCTAGAGGAGGATGTGCAAGGAAGAGTGAGGTTCTGAGGAGAGAACCTAATTGTCATGTTTAAAGAACAGTGGGAAGGCCATTGTGGGCGGCATACAGTAAGCCACAGCAGGGGTGGGAGCAGATGACATCTGACAGACATCGGTGGCTGGACCCTGCAGGTCCTGGCAGACCTATGTAAGGACTTTGTTGTTCTTCATGGGGGAGGAACACATTGGAGGACTGAGCTGAGGTGTAACATGTTCAGATGTGTTTCTTAAAAAATTATCTTGGCCATTATGTTAAAAATACACTGAAAGCAATTGGCAGAAATAAGACCAGATAGGGGATTGTTCCCTAGTTCAGGGCAAGAGATGATGGTGGTTTGAGAGAAAGCAGTGGTAGTGGATCTATTGAGACTAGGTGATCTCTGAATAGAGTCAACGGAGTACATGAAGTAGATGACAGGTGAGAAGTGTAAGAAAAGGAATAGATGAAGTTACATCAAGGATTTTGACCCGAGCAACTTTAAGAATGGGTAACATATTGGCTATAGTAAATTAGAGGGAAGATTAGTGTCTCCATTTTGTACACATACATTTTGAGATATCTTGTTGTATAAAGATTTCCAGGGACAAGTCATTATGTTGTATACCTAAAATGAATATAATGTCATATGTCAATTATATTGGAAAAAAAATTATTTCTTAGTGGAGGTGACAATGGATGGTGGATTGCTCATTTTTATTAAATGTGTTTTGTGACTAAGTACTAAGTACTTTATAAAAATATGTACATGTTTCATGTTACATTTTTATATTTAAAATATTTAAAATATGAAAATATTGGAGACTCTACATTTCAAAAATCAGAGAAATAATACTAGGAAGTTTATAGATGTGTCAGGGGTAGACATGTCCATATTGACAATGCCCCCCATGTGTCTAGCACCTACTTTGTGCCATGTTATATCATTGTATGTGCCAGTGGATCATTAAGGATTAAAGAGAAGATTCAAAAACAAAAAAAAAAAAAAAAAAGAAAAGAAAAGAAAAAAAAAGTACCCAGGTGAAAATGCTAGATATATAAGATTGATTGAATGAAGTTCAAGGACAAGGTCGGGGTGGAGATATAAATCTAAGAGTCTCTTTTTTTAAGTTTATTTATTTATTTATTTATTTATTCATTTATTTGAGAGAGAGAGAACACACATGAGCAAGAGAGGGGCAGAGAAAGAGGGAGAGAGAGAGAGAATCCCAAGCAGGGTCCATACTGTAAGTGCAGAGCCTGATGCAGGGCTTGAACTCATGAACCATGAGGCCAAAATCTGAGCGGAAATCAAGAGTCAGACACTTAAATGACTGAGCCACCCAGGTGCCTCTAAATGCACATACAGAATGGCATAAGACATGGGTCAGCAAACTGTAGCCCGTGGGCCAAATTTGGCATACGGCCTTTTTATAAAATAGTTCTATTGAAACACACACCATTTGTTTATGTATTATCTATGGCTGCTTTCCTGCCACAGTGCCAGTTACAGCAGACACCACGCAGCCTCGAAGCTTGAAACATTTTCTATCTGGACCTTTATGGAATAAGGTTACCAACCTTAGTGTAAGGTAGCCAAAGGAATGGGGTAGAGAAGTAGAAAAGAGACCTAAGAACAGATCCATGAGGTGCCTCTTCAAGGAGAGGTCAGAGTACAGGAGAAGCTGATAGAGTCCAGTATAGTGCAGACAAAAGAGCTTCGAGGAAAACCAGGCGATAGTGTTGTTCTGGAAGCTGCTTGAAACAAAACACAACCAAAGGAAGAGATGATCAATGATGTTAGATGCTTCTGAGGACTGAGGATTGGCCATTGGATTTAACAGAGTAGAAGTTACTGGCCACCTGGATGAAGGAAATTTCTGTGGCATGATTAGAGCGAGCCCAGGGAGAACAGGAAGTGGAATTAGAGATAGCAGATACAGAAAATTCTCTTCAAAAATTTCGCTATAAATAGAAGCAGAGAAATGGGGCATATGTGACAGGCAGAATGGTCATAAAGTTATATCCCCCACTGTGATGGGTCATCTTTTCTATGCTGATGGGAATGAGTCTGTGGAAGGCTAAGCATAGACAACGCAAGGGAAATGGAAGAATTGCTGGAATCATCTCCTTGATCTGGGGAGACATTGGAGATCTAGTGCATGAGTGGAGAAGTTGGCCTTTGGCTCAGCATTCACCCGTATATTAAAGAAGGGGAGACACAGGTTGTTTGAAAAGGTATAGGTCAATAGGTAGTCAGTTCTCTTTTGATTGCCTCTATACTCTGAGTTTGGAAGCAGGGGTATCTGCTCAAAGTGAGGTTTTAATACCTTTTTTAAAAAAATTTGTTAATGTTTATTTACTTTCAAGAAAAAAGAGAGAGTGAGAGCAGGGGAAGTGCAGAGAGAGAGGGAGACACAAAATCTGAAGGAGGCTCCAGGCTCTGAGCTGTCAGCACAGAGCCCAAACCCGGGGCTTCAATACCATGAACCGTGAGACCATGACCGAAGCCAAACTCAGACATTCAACCGACTGAGCCACCCAGGCACCCCTCAAAGTGAGGTTTTAATAGGAAGTGGCAGAATTTCTAAGAAAGAAAAGTGAGTTTGAAAAAAACATGCAGAGGTGTCTGGGAGTATATGGGTTGTGGAAATGCAGCAGGTTTGCTGGAGACTGGTAAAGTACCACTCGAGGTTGGCATGATGGCTTCCAAGTGAAAGCAGTCAGCGTAAGCGCACTGTCTCCTGGCTGTGTTCGGGGACATGGTGCTAGGGAGGAATGGCTTTCACCAGGATTGGAGTTTTGTCAGGTGAGTAACATAAAACAGGAATAGGATAGGGAAGTTGAGGGAATAATCAAGGGGATGGTTTTAATCTGGTTAGATTTTGACTTAAAAAAATTTTTTTTAATGTTTATTTTTGAGACAGAGAGAGAGCAGGGAAGTGACATGGAGAAAGGGGGAGACACCGAATCCAAAGCAGTCTCCAGGCTCTGAGCTGTGAGCATAGAGCCTGAACGTGGGGCTCGAACTCACAAACCGTGAGATCATGACCTGAGCCAGTCTGAAGCTTAACCAAGCTGAGCCACCCAGGCGCCCCAGAGTTTGACTTTTCTTTTGATGATTAGTGCATTCCTCAATGCTTTTATTGTTTTCTCAGCAGAAAGTTGCCCCATGAGGAAGCCTGTCCCCATGTGTTTTCCCATCGCCAGCTTAATCGAGATATAATTGGTATATCACATTGTGTGAGTTTAGGTGTTCAGTGTATTGATTTGATATACTCATAATACTGCAAAACAATTTCCACCATAAGTTAGAGTCACATAATTGCCATTGCTTTTTTTGTGGTGAGAACATTTAAGAATTACTCTCACTAATGTTAAAGTATATTATATGGTATTAACTATAACTACCAAGCTATACACATTAGATCCCCAGAATGTGTTCATATTATAAGTGAAAGTTTGTACTCTTACCAACACTATGCAGTTATATAAACTATAATAGCAATTTAAACTTTTGTTTTTATAGTAAGTATATTGTCTTATAAGCTTAATTAATTATTGCTAAAGGTTATCCTATATGCATCATTGGTTGTTTGGTTCATCCGGTTTTAAGATTTAGAGGACCACTTGATTGTGACTCATAGATGCAGGACTTTTTCATATAGCACGTTCCTTTTCCCATGTCCAAACCATCACCGAGTCAACCTTGCTAATTCTGGAATGTGCTGACTCTGGAAACAATGCAAAGCATTTGAGTCGTTACATTTACATTGAAGTCATAGTTGTGAGCTACTAACAGAAAATTATAATCTGTCTTGAGGTGGCAAGGAGTTTCCAGACCTGAAATACCTAAGGGTGTCTGCCATGCCTGAGAATGGGGATGCTAGCATCTGTGAAAAGAGGTGGTAACTTCCATTTCACAAGTAGGTTTGGGAAAAAAGTTTTTACAGTGCGGTGAGAAATAGGTTTGAAAATCTAAAGTACATTGAAAATATTGAAAGATAATATCACTATGTCATTTCTTTGACATTTATTCTCTTTGGACAGCTTTATAAAAAGCTGAATACTCATGTGGCCCTAGTTGGTATAGAAATCTGGAATGACGAAGATAAAATAAAGATAACCCCAAATGCAAGCTTCACCTTGGAAAATTTTTCTAAATGGAGGGGAAGTATCCTTCCAAGAAGAAAGCATCATGATATCGCTCAGTTAATCACGTATGTATAGAGTTTCCCCTTTGTATGTTAAATGGTATTTAGCGTGGAAACTTTCCAAATCCTTGGCAAAGCAAGTGGTATCTTGGGCTATGGGGTAAGAGGAAGTGGCTTACACAAAGGGGGTAAAAGATTCAATTGAATCTTATGTTGAATATGCTTTAACTTTTGTTATAAGTGTTTCATTTTCTTTTTTTTTTTTTTTAAAGAAAAGCTAACAATTTAATAATGATTCACCAGAAATTTATCTGTTTTGATTGGGTAAACAGAAAGGAAAGACAAATTTATTTTTTCTTAAATATTTTTACTTATTTCTAGGAGAGAGAGAGACAGCGAGAGCAGGGGAGGGTCAGAGAGAGAGGAAGTCACAGACTGAAACAGGCTCCAGGCTCCGAGCTGGCAGTCAGCACAGAGCCCGAGCGGGGCTCGAACCCACGAACCGCGAGACCATGACCTAAGCGAAAGTCGGACGCTCAACCGACTAAGCCACCCAGGCGCCCCAGGAAAGACAAATTTAGATAATAGCAAGAGAAATTTTGATTCAACATTTTAAAAGTCCTGACTGATTTTAAGTCCTAGTGAGGACAAACTTCTTTTTTTTTTTTTTTTTTTAACTCTTATTCATTCTTGAGAGATAGAGAGAGACAAAGCGCAGGTAGGAGAGGAGCAGAGAAAGAGGGAAACAGAATTTAAAGCCGGATCCAGGCTCTGAGATGTTAGCACAGAACCCGATGCGGGACTCCAACTCACTGACCGTGAGATCATGACCTGAGCTAAAGGTGGATGCTTAACTGACTGAGCCACCCAGGTGTCCCGAGGACAAACTTCTAGGATGGAAAAAAATTGCATATTATATTCTAATTCCACACCTCTACTATCCTGCTGAAATGACTAATAAAAAAGGGGGGGGGGATAAATCTAGTGACTATAAATTACACAAAACTGTTAAGCATATTAGCATATGAATATGCCTGGAATAGTTTGCTGCTGGAATCAGACAGAAGAAAACAGCAATGAGTATTTAAAATTATTCAAGTGTTACTTTCTAAGAAGACAGTAGGTGTCATAGGAAATGAGTGGACTAGGTCCTGCCAGAATGAATTAATATTCTGTGTTGGTTGTTTACTACACATGGCACATCAGCCCACAACTCCTTGATTTAAAATAAGTGTGAATTTATGTATCTGGTTCCTTGCATGGTAGGACTGTAGCACAGGGACTGTTTGGTTATCTCTGGTTATATAACTTTCAAGTGGCTAACTTTTTTTTTTCAAGTTAGCCACTTGAAAGTTATATATAACTTTGGGTCTGGACGTCTTACCAGGAGACTAGCTTTCATCTAGAAGAAGTATTGTAGGAGGACCAAGAGAAAGCATTAAGTCTTTTCAGGACCAAATCTTAGAAATTACAGTGTCACTTCTGGTATATTCTGTTGGTCAAGAGCAAGTCATAGATCTATGCTTATTCAAGGGAAGGTACTACACTCGATAGGAAGGCGCATTGGGGGTTATATATGAAGAATACCTACCATACTTCTTTAATTTTGAAAGGTGAGTTCCAGACTCAAGGGCTCACTGCAGGGTGAGTTTTTTTTGTTTGGAGAAATTTAGTGATTTTTTTTTTTCAAGGACTCACAGCTCATAAGTAGTAAGGTAATTTAACTCTTACCAGACTGCCTCCAGGGCCATGCTCAAATTGTAGTAAATTCCCATACTTTGAACCAATAGGGTAGAGAGATAAAAATCATAGACAAGATGACAAATGGATAGATATAAATGGCAATTCAGGGGCGCCTGGTTGGCTCAGTTGGTTAAACGTCTGACTTTGGATCAGGTCATGATCTCACAGTCCGTGGGTTCGAGCCCCACGTCGGGCTCTGTGCTGACAGCTCAGAGCCTGGCGCCTGCTTCAGATTCTGTGTCTCCCTCTCTCCCTGCCCCTTCCCCGCTTGCTCTGTCTCTGTCTCTCCAAGTAGAATAAAAACATAAAAAATTTAAAAAAAATAGTAAATAGTAATTTGTAATAGTAAATAGTAATAGTAAATTGGCAATCCAATATGAAGAGTAGATTTCCTGACTAGACTAGAATAAACAGGATAAAAGTACTAAGAAGATATGATGGAAAGAAATAATTGTCCTTTCATTCATAAATATACCCAACAAATTAACAAAAAGTTATGTCTATACCTAGGCATAACAAGGTAAGAAGCTTGCGGTAGATCTATAATCTACCCACTAAAAGAGGAACCAAAGTAGCTAACTCCATAATGGGGGAAGATTTATTTATTATAAATGAGTTGGTAGTGAGAATTGAACCCACTTCAATGCAAACTCAAGTATAACTAATTTTATAACATGATTTTTAAAAAGGATATAAATGCCATGAATCTTTAAAAATATCATCTATTATGCAAAATGCCATTTCAAAATAAAAGATACCTGAAAATTTTCCAAAAGAAGTGTAAAGTGGAAAGAAATTCTCTAATTTTTCTTATTTTGCATGGCAAAATCAGTACTCTCCATTCTTGATTATGATAAGTGGGAAATATAAGTTCAACTTTTTATGTAAATGCATCTACTAAGGAGATTTTTAAAGTAATACATTCTTTGAAAATTACTAGAGATAAACCAGAGTCAGGATCTTGAACAGATCACAGAGTAATAACAAAGGCAGCACATGGAGTCATTGAAAATTGAAAGAAAAACAAAATGAACAGGACTAAAAAAAAAAAAAGAAAGAAATTAAAATTTCTTTCTTTTACTTTCTTTGGTTTACTAAAACCAAACCAATCATCTCTGCAAATAAATGTAAATAACTTAAATTCCTTTTAACAAGTATTTCAATAGCATAAATGCTTCATAAGGCAAATACATTCAGAAGGGGCCCAAATTCCATATCCCACTATAGCTTAAAACAGTGCTAAAAGTGAACAAAAGTAAACGATACAAAAATATATGAGAGTAAAATATAAATTAAAACAAACATATGTGATAATACTAATATTCAAATGTGTACACACACACACACACACACACACACATATAATGATAAAAATAGTCCTGTTTATTTCATGCCAGGAGATGAATTCCACAACAAAAACTATAAAATTGTGAATGAGAGATATCAAATATTAAAAATGATTATATCCAGGTGCTTGTATATAACAAGGTGATATGACAACCATTGCACATTAAAAACAATGCCTAAAGCAAATTCAAAAATCGAAGGAAGTGTTTAAGAGTTACTATTCACAATGTGAGTTTTCTCTGTTAACCATTTAGAGTTCTGGATGAATTTTCTATAGAAAATATCGTTTAGAATCACACATTGTCATATCAATTCTTTTCTTCTTTGCAGAGCAACAAAACTTTCTGGCACAACTGTGGGCCTTGCCTTCATGTCTACAATGTGCTCTCCTTATCATTCTGTGGGCATTGTTCAGGTTTGTTTGAAGATAAATAGTTGGTTCTGCAGTTGAAGTCTGTCAAATGCTAATTTTTCTGAATCATGTAGGTTTTTATTTGTTGTTGTTGATATGACAAATAACATGGATTGAACTTCAAATGTTGAAACTATCTTGCATATCCAGTATAAACCAAGCATAACCATAAGGTATTATCTTTTTCATATGTTGCTGGATTCAACACACTAACATATCTTGATGATTTCTATATTCTGTTAATCCTGAGGGATATTAGCCTGTAGTTGTCTTTTCTTGTTTTTTGTTTTTCAGGTTTTGTTATTAGGATAAATATCAGGGTAAATCTGGCCAAATAAAATGATATGTTCCCAAATCTTCAGTTTTCTGGGATGTTTTAGTAAAATTGGTATTATTCCTTACTAAAATGTTTGGTACGATTCATCAGTAAAACTATATGGGTCTGGCATTTCTTTATGGAAAGATTTTTAACTACAAATATAATTTCTGCCATAGATACAGGCCGATTCAGGTTATTGATCTTTTCTCAAATGAGGGTAATTTTTGTCTTTAAGGAAAGTGTTTATCTTATTTAAGTTGGCTTAAATTTGTTGATGATAGTCCTTTATTATCCTTTTTTTATATCTGTAGAATTTGTAGCAATGTCCTCTCTCATTCATGATATTAGCAATTTGTCTTTTTCTTTTTTTTTTTTTTTAAATGTTTTTTATTTATTTTTAGGAGAGAGAGAGAGACAGACAGCGTGAACAGGGGAGGGTCAGAGAGAGAGGGAATCACAGAATGAAACAGGCTCCAGGCTCCGAGCTGGCAGTCAGCACAGAGCCCGACGCGGGGCCCGAACCCACAAACCGCGAGATCGTGACCTAAGCGAAAGTCGGACGCTTAACCGACTAAGCCACCCAGGCGCCCCAACAATTTGTCTTTTTCTTATGAACTCACTAAAGACTTATTAATTTCATTGATTTCAAAGAAACAGCTTTTGCTTTATTAACGTTCTCTCTGGTTTTCTTGCTTTCAGTTTCATTCATTTTTGTTCTTGTCTTGATTATTGAATTTCTTTTGCTTTCTCTGCTTTGTTATTCTTTTCTATTACCTAAGGAACAGTGTTAGATTATTCATTTGAGGCTTTTCTCTTTTTCAAATATAAACATTTAGTGCATAAATTCCCTACCATGCACTGCTTGACTGCATCTGTGATATTTGGATATGTGTGTTTTCATTTTCATTCAGTTAAAAATATTTTCTAACTCTTTTTTATCTCTTTTTTGACTAATGTACTATTTAGAAGTATAGTATAATTATTACTATTATGATTTTTTTAAGTTTCATTATATTATGATCTGTATATTCATTTGATAGGGCTTCCATAACAAAATACCCCAGGCTGTATGGCTCAAACAACAGAAATGTATTTTGTAAGAATTCTGGAGGCTAAAAATCCAATATCTAGGTGTTGGTAGGTTTGGTTTCTCCTGAGGTTTCCCACATTGGTTTGCAGATGGCCACCTTCTTGCTCTGCCCTCACATGGCTTTTCTTCTGTGCACACATCCCTTCCTCTTCAGTCTTATTGGATTAGGGGCCCACCAGTATATTCTCCTTTAACCTTAGAGGCCCTTTCTCCAAATACAGTCACGTTGAGAGTTAAGATTTCAATACATGAATAAGAGTGTAGGGGTTGGCCACAATTCAGTTCCTAATAGTCTGGAGCATACTTAGTAGAATTTCAATATTTAAAAATTTTTTGAGGTTTGCTCTTGGTCAATACTGCATATGAACTTGAAAAAGAATATCTTCTGCTATTACTGAATGGAGCATTCCATAACTGGTAATTATGCCAAGTTAACTTACACTATTCAGTTCTGTTGAATAGTTTAATAGAGTGGTTAAGTATCCAAGTATAATTGTACATTTGTCTATTTCTTCTTTCAGTTCTACAAGTTTTTACTTCATGTATCCTGAAACTCTATTGTTAAGCAAATACACAAATAGAGTTGTCATGTCTTTTTGGAGAATTAATCCATTGTTATTTGATGTTCCTCTTTTTTTCCTGAAATATTCCTGTTCTGAAGTCTGCTTTGTCTGATATCGTTAGAGTGACTCCAACATTTTGTGGTTAAATTTGCTTGATGCAACCTTTTCCTTATTTTTACTTTTAGCATATATTTTATCTATATTTAAAAGTTTCTGGTATATAGTTGGGTTTTACTTTTTATCTAACCCAATGATCTCTGTCTTTTATTTCATATGTTTAAGTCACTTATGTGTAACATAATTGTTGATATTGTTAGACTAAAAGCTTCAATTTTTTTCTAGTTGTTTTCTATTCCATCTAGTCTATTTTTTCTGCCCTCTTTAGGATTGAAGGTTTTTAAAAATAATTTCTTTTACTTTCATTATTGGCTTTTCACTGTTAACCTTTGTTTGCTTATTTTTAATGGTTGCCCTGGTTTATTATATACCTTCATTTGTTGTTTTTTTTAACATTGAAATAATACTAAGCTGCATCACTTGTAGTATAAGGATGTTACAAGAGTATACCTCTAATTACTCCCTTCCATTTTTTGTGCTATTTTTATCATATGTTTAACTTTACATATATTATAAATACACAATGTACTGTTACTAATTTTTATTAGACAGCTTTCAGCGCAATTTAAAATAAGAAAAAAATTGGAACACCTGGGTGGCTTAGTTGGTTAAGTACCCAACACTTGATTTAGGCTCAGGTCATGTTGTCATGGTTTGTAAGACTGAGCCCTCTGTTGGGCTCTGTGTTGACAGCATGGAGCCTGCTTGGGGTTCTCTCTTTCCGTCTTTCTCTTTCCCTCTCAAAATAAATAAGCAAGCATTTAAAAATAATAAAATAAAATAAAAATAGTTATTATGTTTATCTTATCTTTATATACACTCACCTTTATTTCATTCTCAGCAGTCTCTATTTCTTTGTAGTTTCTAGCTGGCGTAATATTTTTTTATTTCTTCTCAAAGATTTTTAAAAAATATTTCCTGTAATATGCTGTGCTGTCAATGAAATTTTTCGTTTCTTTCAGATGACTTTATCTTTATTTTTTGTATATATTTTCACTGGGTTTATAATTCTGGGTTAATAATGTTTTTTTCTTTCAGTACTTCTAATAATTTCACTTCACTGCCTGCTGGATTATGGAGTTCCTGATGAGAAGTCTACTGTAAACTTGATCTGTGTTGCTCTGAAATGTATCTGTTTGTTTTGTACTTCAAGATTTTCCCTTTCTTTTTAATTTTCTTCTGTTCAATTATAATTGTGGTATAGCTGAGTGGAGTTTGAGAGAAATGGGTAATATATCACACTTAGTATTCCTTCAGCTTTCTTCAATATTCCTTCAGACCTGTTGGACCTGGGGCTTGTATCTGTGATTAATTTTGAAAAATTCTGGGCCATTACTTCTTCAAATATTTCTTCTATTTTATTCTCCTTTTTTCTTCCAGGGACACAAATTCCTATATCTGTGATGATTCTATACTGCTCCTTAAAACTTGTAAATGCTCAGTTCTGCTGTTTGTTTTCTTTTTTATCCTTTTTTCACTTTGTGTTTTCATTTGGGTAATTTTTGTTGAACTGTTAAGTCCCGTGATTATTTTCTCAGCTATTCCAAATCTACTGTTAAGCTTGTTGAAAATATCATTCATCTCAGTTACCGTCTTTTTCATTTCTAGTATTTCCATTTGTGTTTTTCTTATGGTGCCCAGCTCTGTTGAAATTTCTCAACCAGACTTGTGTGCTATTCATCCTTTCTACTGGAGCTTCTTCCATATGAATCATAGTTATTCTAAAGTATCACCTCATAGTTCTAACATCTGTGTCAGATATGAGTCTGGATATGTTGATTGACAGGGTAGGGCTTTCTCTTCCTTCCTTCCTTCCTTCCTTCCTTCCTTCCTTCCTTCCTTCCTTCCTCTCTCTTTCTTTCTTTCTTTCTTTCTTTCTTTCTTTCTTTCTTTCTTTCTGATGCTTTATTCTTTTTGTTTTTGTTGAAAGTCAGACATCCTGTGAAAGGCATTATCTGAGGGGTGTGTACGTGTACATGTGTGTGTGTAATTTTTCCTCAACTGGAAATGATCACTTCTTTCCATCTCCTAGGCTTCTTGAGTAAGGTTTGAATCAACCTAGCAGGAGGTGAGTTGGGTTTGGGATTTTGTTGTTGCTATGACTATGCTCAGTTCAGCACAGGCTTTAAATTCCTGTCACATTATTTTGTGTTTAGGGGGAAGGCTGGTTTTTCAGAGAGTTTTTCTCAATGAGTGCTTCCTACTCATCTTTAGGTCTTTACTGGATCCCCCAGAGAGTCTCTTTTTGCTGTAGGCTCTCTCCTCTCAATAGGTTGTTGTTATTTGTTACTGGATGATGGGTAGATTTTTGGTGGGCAGAGGGCATTTTCTTCTGTTTTTGCTAAGCCTCAGTCTTTGATAGGTCCTGTGTCCTGTAGTGTACATCCTTTTAGTGCTCCTGCTCCACTGCCAGGTGGCAGAGACCTCTAATTGACATAGCCCAGCATGTATTCCTGCCCTTCCTTCTCCTTCCTCCTAGGGGTAGAAGCTTTTGGTGTGTTTTATTTTCCTTCCTGTTCCTTTTTTATAGTTGCACTGAGACTTTACCAGTGCCCTAGGTTATAGGATTTGTTCCTTTTTCTCCCAGAAGCTTAAGCCCTTGGTTTAGGTCTAGGACTAGAGTAAGGCAAGTGAGACATTCAGTTCACCCTGAACCTCATCATGTTTACTCCAAAACAGAGAGAGGAGAATGATCTTAGAGTTATTTCATGCTTTTTCTATTCCTCTCCCCCAAGCCCACACTATGGGGAAGACTTTCTCAGAGCTTTCACTTGGTGAAGTCTGTGTGGAGAAAAACCCATGAATAGGTGGGAATTCCCACCTATGTCTGAAGTGCCCACATTTTGTGTATTTTCTTACTGTACCACACACACTTTAACTTTCTGAGTTTTAAGATTATTTTATATGAGTTATTACTGGCATCTGGCAATGTCTGTTCCGGGTAAACAGGTATTCATGTCCTGACTTTCCCTGTACTCACCAGCCTACCTTTCCTTAGATTTCATTTTGTTTGTTGCCTTGCGACCTCAGCTCTGGATGAGTTCTAGAAAATTGTGAATTGATGGTCCAGGGTCTTTATTTATTGTAAGTTTGGGAGTGATGCTCTTTCCAGCTTTCTACAATGTGGTGGTAAGGAACAGAGATGGGAGTTCTCTTTTGACTTTGTCTGGTTTTCATCTTAGGCAGGTCCTGGGTCTCAAAAGCAAAACTTTCTTAGGGATTTTTTTCCATCCTTCCCACAGCAGTAAAATTTTGCTTTCTATTTTTTGCAGATCTTTTGAGGAATAGTTTTGGGACCCTCCCTCAGTAGGAGGAAACATCAGTTAATATTAATATAGGATCCTGGGCTCAGCTCAAGAGCATTGTCTCTTGTGTCAGGAGTAGAGGGTGTGTGTGTGTGTGTGTGTGTGTGTGTTTAAACCTATTCCTTAGCCATGTTGGGTCTTCAGTTCTACCTTAGGTTGTCAGAGATTACTATTTCCTCCCCAGTGACTTTAGGCTTCTGTTCATTAAAGGAGAAGGGTCTGGATATGGTTTCATGCTCTTTTTCTTACAGCAGTTTCTACTTTACTCCTTCTGGACTGCTTCCCCAAGACAAACTCTTTCTGTTCTACTACCTGGCTCATGTGTGCCATGAGCTCCAAGAGGAGGTCCTTGGAGAAGACTCTCTAACTATGTGCAAAGCCCCCTTGTTTCAGAGGTTCTACAGATTCTATACTCTGACACTGGCCCATCCTAGGCCTTTAGCAACTCATTTAAGAAGTTAAATGAATTATTTCCCCACTTGTAGGATACCTGGCATCTCCTCTATGCTTTGCTAGAGATACATCAGTTCCATCTGTCCTTGGAGGGCCTATTTTTAGGTTTCAGTTTCTGTGCATGTCCTGTAACCACAATTGACTGATAGATTCAAGGACAATTATAATTAAGTTTATCTGGCTAGTCCTTTTTGTTAGTACAGGAATAATGCTCTTCCCAGCTTTCTTCATTCTAGGTGGAACTGAAATATATTTATATATATCTCTCTATTATATCCTATGAGTCTGGGTTTGTGATAAGCTTCATGAGATGAACAGAGGAAGTAAAGAATGCATTTTCTAACTTGAAAGAGTTTACCATAAAATTGGAAGAGAAACTGGACTACATAAGCAATATTTAATATTATATGATAGTAGAATTGAAAATTGTAGTAGGAATCCAGAGGAGAGAGTCATTGATGAAACTTAATGTGGTCAGGAAAACTTCCTTTAAAATAAACTTCAAAGGGTGGGTAGGATTTAGAAAGGGGGAAGAGAGAATGGAGTTCATTCCAAAGGAAAGAAACATTTCAGTTATGAGAATAATTATTTAAGGAAGAGACTATAAGTTTAAAGGGACCTAAAATAAGGCAATCTGGAAAGTCTAAACACTTTTACATTTTTCGTAATTTTTTTGGTTTGTTTTTGTCCTCATCTTACTAAATACCAAGGTTTACCAGGTTTATCTTGACAGAATGATACAATATCATGAATTGTAAGTATGAACTTCTCATCTCACACAGGTGCTCCTTGTTTGCCTGTCTTGTACCATGCCTTATGGATGGATCTCCTTATTTGGTTCTTTGACATGAAGTAGATAAGGAAATCAGGTGTCTGCGGGTGGCTGTGATTGGCAGATTTCTGTCTCCTCTGTGGGAAATTAAAACCTTCAATGATTCTCTAGTGATGTTTTATTGCTCTTGAAAAACCTGGAGCTCCCAGTCCAACACTTCAAATCAGAAATAATCTGGTCATGAAGTTGGCTACTGGCTGGACTTCATTCAATGGGGCAAGTCTAGAACTGACTGATATCTAGCTTAACAGTAACAGGATTGAGAGAGCTACCAATGGTACTAAAGTCCTAGGTTAACAAAAACTTTTGGATCCCTAGAGGCTAAACATATCCAAGACCTTCAGTCAAATTAGAAGGTATTGAAAAACAAGCCAAGGGGAAGGAGATGGATCAGTTTTAAACAATTCTGATTCTCTATCATTTTTGAAGACATTTTACCACTACTTCTCATGGCAGGCGGCTACAAAAATGTTTCTCATTGTAAATATTTCCCATTTACAAGAATAAAGGGCAAGCAGTGTGCCCTGTGATGGGCATTCAGTACCGAAGTTGTGTGTGTGTGTGTGTGTGTTCGTGTGTGTGTGTGTGTGTGTGAGAGAGAGAGAGAGAGAGAGAGAGCAGGGGGAGAGGAAAAGGTGGGGAGAGAAAGGGAGATGGGGATTAGTGAAAAATCTGAAGCTAAAATCATTCTATCGACCCCACATACAAGAACTATTTAATTATACCCTGAGTGATCATTTCTTTTACAAACCAGAGGATCTGTTTCCCTATTCTTGCCCTTAGGACCACAGTGACAATGTGCTTAGAGTAGCAGGAACAATGGCCCATGAAATGGGCCATAACTTTGGAATGTTTCATGACTCCTATGTTTGCAAGTGCCCTTCTACAATATGTGTGATGGACAGAGCACTAAGGTGAGGCTTTTTGGAAAGACGCTTTATATCCCTGTTTTTGGTTCACTCTGAACTGTGCTATTCTTTTATGTCTTTGGCAATACATTCAGGCTTTCCAGTATCAAATAGTATACTCATGAATGAATACCTATACTAAGCCACCTTATCCCTCATCTATATGCAATTTTTTCCATTAACTAAGACATGGTTTAAACATATTATATCATTGCTGTTAGGGTGACTTGACATTTTTAAATTCATATTATCTACATTACACCTGGTTCCATAAAATAATTGGTATTTATCAAATTCTCAATAAATTCAGATTGGGCAGTGGTAGGGAAAAAGTTCTAGGGGAGAAATCTAATTAGAGAAGAATGTTCTTACAGGAGAATGAAGAGATTATGCATTCCTGCCTTGTCTAAGTAAAGTTGCCTTGGAATTTTATCCTTAAAAATCCCACAGTCCCTTTCATATATGTATTTCCTCTCTTCTACTTCCCTTTCCCAGCTCACTCAATGTAGGGTTCCATAAAATAGCATTATGGCAACATCTCCCCCAGATACTACTTCATTCTTAAACCTCGTCTTTATTTGTGAAATGAAGACATTCTGTCAAAAGTAATTCATCTGGAACGCTCATATGACTTAATTGGTTAAGTGTCCACATCCTGATTTAGGCTCAGGTCATAATCTCAGTCTGTGAGGCAGAGCCTTGAGTCAGGCTCTGCACAGACAATGTGGAGCCTGCTTGGGATTCTCTCTCTCCCTCTCTCTCTGACCTTCCCCCTCTGGTGCATGAGCATGCATGAACTCTCTCTCTCAGAGTAAATAAACTTTTTTAAAAACGTGATTCCTCTGAAGGAAATGAATTCTTAGACATATAAACAAACATGACTTTACTACCTTTAAGACTTCACAACCAAAATGACCTAAAGCTGAATAAGATTATCTGGATAAGTCAGTAGCATCTTTTTTTTTTTTTTAATCTTTAAGATCTGACCACATTTTTTCATTAAAGCTGGAGGTATTTGGGGACACATGGGTGGGTCGGTCAGCTGAGCGTCCAACTTCAGCTCAGGTCATGATCTCGCGGTTCATGGGTTTGAGTCCCTCGTAGGGTTCTGTGCTGACAGCTCAGAACATGGAGACTGTTTCAGATTCTGTGTCTCCTTCTCTGTCTTCCCCTCCTCCACTTGTGCTATGTCTCTTTCTGTCTCAAAAATTAAAAAAAACATTAAAAATTAAAAAAAAAAGCAAGATGTGTTTGTGTCCATCTGGAAGGGCTAATTCAAGCACACGAATGAGCTCATGATTTAGCAATTGGACACTGGATTGGATTTCATCTTTTGAGGCAGGTTTGGGGGTATATCATCCATAGTGTGTGACATTGTGCCCTTCATGCTCAGCATGACTGTGTTCCATTCTCTTTTTTCTGTGTCTTCACAGCTTCTATATTCCTACAGACTTCAGTTCCTGTAGCCGCGTCAGCTATGATAAGTTCTTTGAAGATAAATTATCAAATTGCCTCTTCAATGTTCCATTGCCTACAGATATCGTATCTACCCCAATCTGTGGGAACCAGTTGGTAGAAATGGGAGAGGACTGTGATTGTGGGACTCCCGAGGTACCATCAAGTACTTTATGTTGTGTTTTTTTTTTTTAATGTTTATTTATTTATTTATTTTGAGAGAAAGAGCATGAGTGGGGGAGGAGTAGAGAGAGAGACAGAGAGAGAGAATTCCAGGCAGGCTCCGCACTATCAGCATGGATCCCAACATAGGGCTTGATCTCACAGTTTGTGAGACCTGAGTCAAAATCAAGAGTCAGATGTTTATCCAAATGAGCCACCCATGTGCCTCCAACTAAGTACTTTCTAAAATGATCTAGTATGTTTTTTAATTGCTAAAAAAACCGTAAACCTGTATTAAGCAGGTTCACTCTGAAATTGTGTGTTTCTATAATTTCTCATATGTTCAGGCCAGACTTTCTAACAATGCTGCATTGTTTTAAGCTTCATTGCTTAAAAACCTTCCTAATTTCCTTCTTGGGGTTCCTTCTCCATTCCCTTTTTTTTTTTTTTTTGTTAAGAACAATCAACAACAGAGTTTTGTATCTTCTTCCTTCCCTTTCTGGCAGAAATATTTAATGGTTCCTATGTGCCTATGACCTACTGAGCAGTTACCTTAGGCACAGCACTGTGATCTTGCTCAGAAAGTGTAAATAGCTTGCCCAGGGTCGCAGAGCTGGTGAAGGGAGGAGCCGAGGTATGGACCCAAGTGTTTGTTTCCGCAATCCCAAAACCACCCTGCACTGGGATTTAGTTCTTTCCTTTGTGGCTTAAGAGTTTTTACCATTAGTACTTCTGGCTTGATCCCTCTTGATATGACAACCAGGGTTATGAATGGGACCCTTGCCCCCATTTTATTAACACTTATTATGAGTGACGTTCAACCCCTCGAGGAGTCAGCTCTTCAGTAACTTAAAATATGACCACCACAAATGTATTCATTCTGTAAGAAAGCAGAATCTTTCCAAGATGGTGTGTATATTTGAAATAAGGGTGAGAGTTTTAACCCTAAAAAGTTGTAACTCTAAATGTATCTTAGGGATACTAAGCAGCTCTAAGAGAAATTTTCTGAAGTAGGAATTTCCCCAAAGCCTCACACAGGTGCCTGATTTCTTAGAAGCAAGGTGGGGAGAGCAAGACAAAGTCTATCGCTTAACACAGAGTTGGCTTGAGTGTCAAAATGGGATAAAGAACAATACTTTTAGCTCTATAGTATATGCCCTAGAGATTAAATTAACTGCTGGGTGGGTGCAAAGCTGATGAGTTCAACTAATTATGTTTTTAATTATTCAGATAAATTTTATTTTAAAAGACTGTTCTTTTCCCTTTTGTTTTCACTCAAATTTTACCAAAAGTAGACCATCTTCAGTACAATCATGGGAGGTTGAGCAAACTAGAAGAGACATTCAAATTAAAGAAAGAAGGTGTCAGTAACATTCAGGTCATAACAAATCACCAGTGGCTCCAAAATCTGGTTTTCTAATGTTAAACTTTGTTCTTTTGTTTTTTTTATTCTCCTGAAAATTATATTTCGAGTGTACCAAAGTAGGGTTTGTGTGATGAAAAAATTATATTATGAATTTGTATGAAATGAGAGCAAAAATTTGAGGCCAAAACCAGCATTTCACATTTGTTTCTGGCATTTCTTAGGAATGTACCAACATTTGCTGTGATGCTAAAACTTGTAAAATCAAAGCAAGTTTTCAGTGTGCATTAGGAGAATGCTGTGAAAAGTGCCAGGTAAGATTATTATTTCATTCTATTTTAATAGTTATAAATACTGTTTATTTTTCTATATTAAAAATCTCCAAGATTACGTTGAGTGAAATAACAGAGGTCTAGTTTTCTGTCTACAGAGTAAGGCTGCCTACCATTTATAAATGTGTGCTTTACAAACACAGGTCCCAACAACCCTTTGAATTAGATATTATCATCTCATTTTGCTTTTGAGGGAACAGAGGCTCAGAATAGAGAATGTGCAAAATAATAGGGTCACTGAATTGGCAAACTCCAAGTACGATCAGTTCCAATGCCAATGCTGTTCCCACCTGCCACTGCTTCTGATCCAAGGACCTTCTTGCACCAAACCTCTTAATTGGTTGCATATTTCTTTAATAACAGCTTTGTGTAAAAGCTTTTATTTTAAATAATTTGAAGTTTCCCCTATCTTGAAACCTGGAAGTCATTCAGGGTGAAATTCTTAGAAAACTGACAAAAAGTGAGGATTCTGTGTCATATTCTCTGTGGGGCTTGTTGCCTTTCCTTTTAGGTTCAAGTTTAGAATTTTACACTCTATTGTTGCATAAGATTCTCTATTATGATTATTTGTTTGTGTGTCTATTTCCTTAGTTAGATTGACTCCTAAGAACAGGGGACTGATTTGTCCTCACCTAGCACAGAGTTTCATACATTTTAAATGCTCAAAAACTGTTCATGGAAGGAATGTGTAGAATGATAATGTACCAAATTGTGGGTAGTATTGGGGAGAGATTGGTATCTTTTAATATCAGAGGGAAAGGAAAGAAATAAAGGAGGCCAAAAGGAAGAAAACATGAGAACATAAATAGTATTCAAAAAGTATTTAGTAAGTGCTATTTGATAGAGACTGTGGAAGATTGAAAAAACAAAGTAGTCTCTGACTTCAAAGAACATGCTGTTTCTTGAGGGTAATGACATACATACCTGAAACAGATAAAAATACCATGTATGATTCAATGCCCAGGTAAACATTATGAAGATATACGCCCTTTGTGCAACTTGTTTTCACTTAACTTTCAGAATGACTCTGTAAAGCCAATATTCAAAAGGGAATTGGGTTTTCAGAGTGATGAAGTCCGTTTCCAGCACCCAGCCCCTGGCAGAGCCAAGATCCAAACCCATATCTTCCAAATCCAAATGTAAATCTCTTCCCACCCTGTGCAGAAAGGAAGGATGGCAGTGTGCACTGAGGAAGTCAGAGGAGGCTACATGGAAAATGAGACTGTCACTAGTCTGAAAGTAGTGTGTAGATTTTTAGATAGCCAACAGAAAGAAAATGTTCCCAGAAGAAGAGGCTGTGGGAAAGAATAAAGATGGAACAGGAGGTATAAGCATGTCTCATGTGACAGCTGGGAAGAAAGCTAGTCTGGCTGGAGCAGTGGGGGTTGAATTTGGAGGGTCTTGTATGCTTCTATTAAACTTTGGATTCCATTCTGTCATCAGCGTAAAGATATTGTAAGTTTTCTGATGATAGGGAAGCACGCCTGCTCAGGTCACCTAGGGAAAGATACGCCTGCAGTGTCCACGCAGCCTTCCTAAGATTTGCATCAATGGCAGAATCGGCTTGGCCAAGATGTCTCTGAGGAAGCAAGGGCAAGATTTGCAGTAATAGACTGTGATGCAGTTAACACATCAAATGTGCATCAGGCTATTTCTTCTCCGCAATAATTCACTTCGTAGGAAGAAGTGAGTTGAAAAGAAATATTTGAGCATACAATTAAAGGAATTCATTCACGTTAGGAAATGTGACGCCTGGGAAAGTCTCAGAGTGTGCTGAGCTGGTGCTCATAAACTTATTTTCTTTAATACAGAAGATTCACTTCACCAATAAATCTCTGAAGTTGCAGGTTTAAATCTTGAAAATCTTGACAAAGATGCATTTGGTAAAGGAAAAAGTAAATTCCTTCTTTGCATTTAAGATGAGGCTTGATTTTCTTCTGTATTTTTCTCATTGATATTTCTATATGGTTGCACTACAAATTCAGAAATATTGATTACTTAAAGACTCAGGCCTTTGGGCAAAGTCAATAGAAGTGATATAATAGGAGATGTCTTTAGCTTATAAAGTGCAAATGTAAGCAAATGTAGAAGAATAGCATCATTCTATCTTGCTGAAAGGCAACTACCTTGCCCCAAAAAAGGCCAAAAGGAAAATATTATTTGAATTAATTTGAGATATTAAGGTAAGTCAGGTGGGGAAAAAAAAACCAAACTTCTCTTCCCATTTATTTCCCTGCAGTTTAAAAAGCCTGGTGCAGTGTGCAGACCAGCAAAAGATGAGTGTGACCTGCCGGAAATGTGTGACGGTAAATCTGGTATTTGCCCTGATGATAGATTCCGAGTCAATGGCTTCCCTTGTCAGAATGGGAAGGGCTACTGTTTGATGGGGGTGTGCCCCACGCTTCAGGAGCAGTGTGCCGACCTGTGGGGACCAGGTAAGATTGCAGGCCCTATGTTGCTGTCATTCCTGCCTCCCTTTCTGCACACACAAGGAAAAATCATATTATAATGGGCAGCAGTGTTTAATCATGGCCAAAGTAATCTTCTGTCCCAATCTGCTTTCTTAGAAATGGTGCATCTGCTCAGAAATCTGGGTAAGTGCATTTTTAAGACATATGGTCAATTTGGGGATTGCTAGATTCAGCAAATAAAAATAAGGAGGGCCCAGTTAAATTTTAATTTCAGATTAATAATGTTTTTTAGCATCAATATGTCTCATGAAATATTTGAAGTAGACTTATACTAAGAAAACTTGGTTTATCTGAAATTCAAATTTAACTGAGTAAAGCAGGAAGGAATATCCAATGGGATAAAGACAGTCTCTTCAACAAATGGTAGAACTGGGAGAACTGGAGAACTGGATAGCAACATGCAAAAGAATGAAACTGGACCACTTTCTTACATCATACACAAAAAATAAATTCAAAATGAATTAAAAGTCTAAATGTGAGACTTGAAACCATAAAAATCCTAGAGGAGAACACAGGCAGTAACCCCTCTGACACTGGCTGTAGTGGCTTCTTTCTAGATAAGTCTCTGGAAGTAAGGGAAACAAAGGCAAAAATAAACTGTTGGGACCTCATCAAAATAAAAAGCTTCTGCATAAAGAAGGAAGCAATCAACAAAACTAAAAGGGAATCACCGGAATGAGAGAAGATATTTGGAAATGGCATATCTGATAAAAGGTTAATATCCAAAATACATAAAGAACTTATAAAACTCAACACCCAAAAAATGAATAATCCGATTAAAACATGGGTAGAAGACATGGATAGACTTTTTTTTCCAAAACAGACATCCAGATGGCCAACAGACACACGAAAAGATCTTAACATCACTCATCATCAGGGAAAGACAAATCAAAAATTATAATGACCTCATACCTGTCAGAATAGCTAAAATCAACAACACATGTTGTTTTATATATAAAAATATATATACATATATATGTATGTGTATACACACACACATATGTATACACAAACACAGTGGAATATTACCTAGCCATCAAAAAATGCAACCTTTCCATTTACAACAATATGGATGGGGCTAGAGAGTATAATGCTAAGTGAAATAAGTCATTCAGAGAAAGACAAATACCATATGATTTCACTCATATGTGGAATTTACATGTTCCATATACAGGAGCCATGTGAATCTCTGTATCGTTCTAATTTTAATATATGTGCTGCTGCAGCAAGCACACTCACATGTGGAATTTAAGAAACAAAATAAAAAGAAAAAAAAGGAGATGAACCAAGAAACAGACTCTTAACTAAAGAGAATAAACTGATGGTTACCAGAGGGGAGGTGGGGGGGGGCATGAGTAATATAAGTGATAGAGATTAAGGAGCACACTTGTGATGAGAACCAGGTGTTGTATGGACGTGTTGAATCACTATATTGTATACCTGAAACTAATAAGACAAGTATGTTAACTACCTGGAATTAAATAAAAACTTAAAGAAAAAAATTTAGCTGGATATCATGTACTTTATCTGGAAACCCTACTCAAGATCCTTCTCAGATGAGTACCCCCCTAGAAGTGTGTGTGTGTGTGTGTGTGTGTGTGTGTGTGTGTGTGTGTGTAGAGGTGGCAAGGGTGCTGGGAGATGGGCAGAGTACAAGGAAAGGGAGAGAAAAGAAAGAAGGGCTGTGGGAATGCAGAGGAGCAATTTGGGAGAGCCAAAATCTCTTAAATGTTCATTTTGTCCATAATACCGGGATTTTAGAAGACATAGTCTCTGATTACACCATAAAAAATAAGCTGAAAATAAAAGCATAAATTAACAATCTCCAAAACTATAAATTAAAACTTTAGCTGTGCCAAACAGACTGATCAGAAAGACAATTTTAAAGATATAAATTCTTTGGACATCCTGCATATAATGTCCATTGTGCCTGTATATTTAATTTTCATACCCTCCTCTGCAACACCTCCAGATTCTTACCTAAGTGGCTGAAAGACTTTTTTAAACAGAAAATACATATTCCTAAAAATACTTGAAGAGGGCTGTCACATGCCACAACTTTTCATAATCCCTAAAAATATACATAAAACAAGGTAAAGGAAAGCAACAGCAATCACTGATTTACAATATATTCAGTAAAAAAAAAAAGAAAAAGAAAAAGAAAAAGAAACCTGGGAAATACATGGACTAGAACTTAGAAAAACTCCTAAACAAAACCCTTTGGATCAGGCAAGGGGGGCTGAGACACAGTTTGAGAATGCTTGATAAGACTGGTACATCAGGAAATGCGCTGACCCCTGGAATCTGGCCTCAGCAAGCCTCCTGACTACAGGTCAGGCAGACGCAAATGCTAAATTACAGATGGACACAGAGATGATTTTGCAGGTTAAATAAAGAAAGATGGCTTCCTTGACTCACTTCAGTATATAACAGAAACCTGGGAAAGGAAACTTCAGCACACAGGTGAAGGTCTGAGAATCCCCTTTAGTATCTGGTGATAAATCTCTGCAATAAATACTTTTACATGGTCCTTTTGCCTGACCCTTTGCTATCTGCCTCCCCTACAAATCTGTAAATTTCCCAGTACCTGGACACCATGTATTTTGTTCACAGCTGTGTTCCCAGTAGGTCCTAACACACTCTCTGACTTTAGTAAATGTTCAAAATTATTGACCCAATGTGGAATATATTTATCTGATATTGGAACAGGGAAGATCTTTAAATAACACATTTAGAAGCAGCCCTTATAAAAGACCAGAGAAGCAGATTTGGCTAAATAAAACTCCAAATTTTGTAATTCATAAGGGCTCATCAATTTATTTCAAATTAATTTTTAAAGTTTGAAAAGTCTATAGCAAAATAAGGAGGTCTTGAGATCACTATTCAATATCAAATTATTTCTTTTTTTAAAAATTTTTAATATTTCATTTATTATTTCTGAGAGAGAGAGAGACAGCATGAGCAGGGGAGGGTCAGAGAGAGAGGGAGATACAGAATCTGAAGCAGGCTCCAGGCTCTGAGCTAGCCGGCAGCACAGAGCCTGATGCAGGGCTCAAACCCACGAAGCATGAGATCATGACCTGAGCCAAAGTTGGACACTCAGCTGACTGAGCCACCCAGGTGCCCCAATATCAAATCATTTCTATAAATCAGTTGCAGTTCCAAGTATTAAAAATGTGACCCGGGCATTAACATGCAATTTGTCATAAAGAAGGACAAACATCTAAAGAACATGAAAATCATTTTAACTCACTAGCAAGAAATATGAAGTACTGACACATTCATGTGTCAGGATACCTAACTATAGTAAGAAATATGAATGAAAAGTTGATTCCTTCGACATTTGACAAATTGGCAAAGGAGGCTCAGTGTCAGTAAAGCAGTGATAAAATACCTAGTTTTATAGTCTGGTAAGAACATGAGTTAACATAGTCTTCCCAGGAAGAATTGGAAAAATATGTGTACAATCTAAAAAGACAATGCACTCCTTTCCCTAGCAATTGTATTCAGGAATATTTGTTTATAAATGATTTTCAGCTAGCACTTTAAAAAATCATAATGGATAATTGGGAAACATCTCAAAGTCCAAGAATAAGCATTAGTCAAAATAAATTATATAGTATTTATCCAATGCAAGTTTTTAGACATGATACTGAAGAATATATAGTGACTGGGGAAAGGACAAGTATATTGTTAATTGGGAAGTGTATGAATGATATATTCCACAATATTAGCAGCAAGAGCTCTGAAGCTTGGGATTAGGAATTTGCTTTTCCTTATTATCCATGTCTAATTATTCACTTTTTTCAGGCTAGATATTTTATTAAATAACAAGGAGCCTATAAATGTTACTAAGACCAAACGATTAAGAAAATACGGTAATAAAACTTATTTTATCACCTTGGACATTGAAACATGAAGGTCGTTTAAAATTATTTGAGTTACAGAAAAACCCAAAGGTTAAGGTACTTGGCCAAGGTCACACAGCAGCAACTTAGCTCCTGAGCCCTGAACCACTGTATTCTATTGCTCATCTGATGGAGCTGAAAGATTAGATGAGAAATGAAATGTGTGATGCACAAAACAGTTTGACTAAGCATTGTAAGAAATGGTAACAGTAGCAAATATTACCAGGAGAGCATTCCGATGTCTGTGGGCTGTTAATATAATGATTGTGGCTCTCTTAATTAATCTTCATATTTAGATGGATTTTTCTTAATCTACAGCAAGTCAGCCATATTTCCACATATTTAGATGACCATTATTCAGAAATTAAATACTTAAAAGATTATTTTAAATTCTAACCAGCTTTCTTAATAACAAATTATTGCAGCCTGTATTTCTGACAACGGTCAATGGGAGTATGCCCTAATAGTACTCCTCATGCTATAGATTTCATTAATTTTGTATCTCATGAATGCTTCGTAGTACTGAACCTCTTCTCTCTTTTATTTTCTAATATGTCCCTGCTGACCATGCCTGGTTCCAGGGACCAACGTTGCAGATAAATCGTGTTACAGCAAGAATGAAGGTGGGTCAAGGTATGGGTACTGTCGCAAAGTGGACGACACACACATTCCCTGCAAAGCAGCGTAAGTGGCCCTGTTGTTTGAATCTTCCTGCTCCACAGATTAGGGAAATCACTCTCTCCCAGAGGCACATTCTGATTCATTCCAATTAAAGACAAAGTGAACTTAGACATCATCCATTTGATACGCATTCATTGGGTGACTATTATGTGCTATGGTTTTAGGCTAGGGACTGAGTTTTAAAAGACAAATAAGAAATGATCTCTTTTTTCCAGTCCCTCTGGCAGGTGCTTCAGATGACATTGAGTACAATTGTTACGTAGAGTGAATGTTTGGATGAGGCATGCAGCAGTGAGTAGGCCTGGCTGGAAATCTATTATTCATGGTTTTTCCAGTATTCCTTAGGTGCTTTTCCATCTAGGTCTTTCATTATGATTCAAGGAGCAGAGATATTGATCTACACAGAGGAATAACCAATATAATGCTTATATAGTTTTATTTAAACTTGCTGTGGTATTACAGAAACAAAAAATACGGTAAGAGAAAAGATTGACAATTCACCTGAAGAATTTGTTTTACTTTTTGTATTGATATTCTGGGGAAAGTTCTAGAATGTCATAATCAATGGGCATCCCTGACGTGGGTCTCAAACTCATGAACCGCGAGATCATGACCTGAGCCAAAATCAAGAGCCTGACGCTTAACCACCCAGGTGCCCCAGGACTTGAGATTTTTGTATTAGATTTTTTTATTCCAAAATTTTAAGATGACTTTTAAAATTTAAATTAGCATAGATTAAACTTAGTACCTGCTCCAGATTTTATACATACTAAGTAATTCATACCAAGCAAGAGATTGAACAAGGTTAACATTTCTCAAAGCTTTTCTATTAAACAATAGTTGTTCTAGATGATAAATATTACCAAACTCGATGACGTAGTATTATCTCTTGGGGGTCTGAGCCTAAAGGATAATAATATCCTGTGGTCTCTTCTTTATAAGAAATCAGGACGGATTCTAAAGGGAAAACAGTTATGTAAAAGGAAATGTGTATATGTTTTGGGGAGACCAGTATGCGGTTTGTGAGATAGTGAGTGGGAAAGGGAGCAGAGTAGCTCCATTCCCCTATGTAGCATGTACACACACTATTGTCCTGTATAACTGTATGGGTCCCAGGTCATTTCTGCAACTAGAGGCACAAATGTGTCATTCATTCCATGACCTGATGTCCTGGTCACTTTTGAATAGTCATTAACTGCAGTGGAGAGTAAGCCTGAAATTCTCTGTGCTCTAGAGCCTTCTGTATAAAGTGACTCAAGAAGACACCTTCTCAGTTTTGGAGAGAATGGATACCTTTCTCCACTCCTCTGTCACATTTCCTAACAGCCACCAGAAGCCTCAGAAGAATCTGATTCTGTCACTCTCAGAATCGTTTCTTTGAGACTTCCTCTGAATTCTGCCCAAAGCAATTGACTCGAATTTTATTGGTGTTGACTTTATTCACTTTGGGAGTAAGTGAATAGTTTTACTGAATGTCACTCAAGGCTCAGCCTTAGATAGACACAGCTACAGTTGGGAAAATTATTCTGTGCAATTCATAAAAGTAAAAAGTAACCTTAGGATGCCTGGATGGCTCAGTCCATTAAGCGTCTGACTCTTGGTTTCTGCTCAGGTCATGATCTCGCGGTTTGTGAGTTCAAGCCCCTCATCCAGTACTGTGCTGATAGCTCAGAGCCTGCTTGGGATTCTCTCTCTCTCTCTCTCTCTGCCCCTCCCCTGCTCATACTGTCTCTGTCTCTCTCCAAATAAATTAATAAATGTAAAAAAAAGTATCTTAGCTGAAACAAGATAGAAACTGACTCTCTTTGTGAACTCCATGATGTTACAAGTCCATTCTCCTTTTATCTTGAAAATGACCTTCATTCCCAAGTGGTTTTTTTTGGCCTGTCATGATTTCTCCACCTCCAGCCATTACATTCCAATATGCCAAAAAAAAAAAAAAAAAAAAAGGAATAGGACACATTCCTTGATGTAAGGACACCTTCAAGAATTTGCACGTAAAGAGTCTGCTTTCTTCCCTTTGGCCAGAACTTAGGCAATTGGCCAAAATTAGTTGCCTGGGAATCTGGGAAATCAGGGGTTTGTTTTGTTTTGTTTTGTTTTGTTTTTGAGCAACAATGTGCCTTATTAATATTTGGTATTTCTATTATTGAAGAACAAGGGGAAATTTGATATAAAGGAGAACCAGGAATCTCTGCTATAGGGAGAAATACCATTCATTAAATATTGATAGTCAGGGAGATGTGTTACATTTGTATAAACCTGCAATTTGGATCCTCGTATTTTAACTGCAGAAAATTTTGGCTTTTCCTCAGTGATGCCATGTGTGGGAAGTTGTTCTGTCAAGGTGGGTCAGATAATGTGCTCTGGAGAGGACATATAATAACATTCCTGACATGTAAAACATTTGATCCAGAAGACAGCAGTCAAGAAATAGGCATGGTAGCTAATGGAACTAAGTGTGGAAACAGGAAAGTAAGTTGGAATTGTAGCTTTTAATCAAAATGTTCTTATGTCTTGTTTTTTGTGTTGTTTGCTTCTCATGGCTTCCTTCTGTTCCATGGAGGACAGTTTTAAAAGCAGTACTTACGCCATTCATTTATGCATGCTTGTCTTCCTCCCTTCATATTATTTAAGAAGTAACTATCATGTGCTTAGTACTAGATCATTAAACCTAGGTAAATTTTATTGCCCCCAAATCAGTAGCATCTCAATAAATTATAAGCCATTCTGATAATAATAAAGAGAATAATAAAAATACTATTGATTTTTACATAAATGATAATTACTTTACTTTCCAGATGATATGATATTAACATGTTCTCCATAATATTTTTGTGTGGAATGGGTGCCTTGTATCACGTGCAATGCTTTGCTCAGTGCTAAATATTAATCTCAGGAGTGGACTGAAGTAGATTAACAGAATGACCCATGAGGAATGAAATGAAATAAGCAAATATTCTTTAGAGAACTTTCTAAATTTTTTAAAATCAGTATTATCTAGATCCCATCTTCTTATTTTCAAAAGAATGTTGTGATTGCCTTAATAAAAAGGTTAGTTGGGGGGTGCCTGGGTAGCTCAGTCGGTCAAGCGTCCGACTTCGGCTCACGTCATGATCTCATGGCTTGTGGGTTCAAGCCCTTCATCGGGCTCTGTGCTGATAGCTTGGAGCATGGAGCCTGCTTCAGATTCTGTGACTCCCTCTCTCTCCGCCCCTCCCCCACTTGCGCTCTCTCTCTTTCAAAATAAATAAACATAATTTTAAAAATTCTTAAAAAGGCAACTTTGATGACAATAGTAGTGGCTAGTAATATAAGAGTAAATTCCAAAGACTGAGCAATTTGCAGAACTGAAGCCACTGGGGATTGATGTGAACTCGATGTTTTCCACACCACTTTCAGGTCTGCATTAATGCAGAATGCGTGGATATCGAAAGAGCCTACAAATCAACTAATTGCTCCTCCAAGTGCAAAGGACATGCTGTAAGTTTTGAAAATGTTTCCCCAAGTTCGCTGAATCTTCTGTAAATTCAGGTCAGTCTGGATGATGCTAAAGTAACGTTTCAGCATTAAATGATACTAAGTTTGCCTAACTGCTCAGAAGTTTGGTTCAATGAAAAAAGTTTCTTCCAAGAACTTGGTATTGACATTTCTATGGTGGATTCATATGTTATGTAGATAGTTGGATGTGTGCAGAGCAGGGGTTAGTCCTTCTTCTGAAGGGATGAACAGGCCCCTTGGGTTGGTGGTCAGCCTAGCGAGGAAACTAACAGGATCACTGATCATCTAGGTGTGTGACCACGAACTCCAGTGTCAGTGCAAAGAAGGATGGGCCCCCCCTGACTGTGATGACTCCACAGTGGTCTTCCGTAGGTAACATTACGCATCTTGCTCTCCTCTTCTGAGCTTGTATTTTGTAGTACATTAGATTTCATTGCCTTTTTTCTCTTTTCTTGGGATTCTTGTTCTGTAAATATTGAATCTACAATATTAATCTTCAAGGTCTCTAACAACTTTTTAATCATATTTTCTACATCCTTATGCTTCTACCTGACATACAAAAAGATTTCCTCAAATTTTAAGTTTGTAATCTTATTTTAATTTCCCATATTTTCTTGCTTTATGACTATCCTATTTTGATAACATCTTTGACTTAGTGCATAGATATGAGATCCTCATCAAACTCTAAAAATCGGCCTTAGATTATTTTTGTAGATTCAATTCTGTTCTTTGAATCATCTCTATTTCTTTCGAGTTTGATTGATTTGCTTTTCACCTTGTCTTTTATTTCATTGTGCTGTTTTTTCTTCAGGATATGAGACCCTTGTTGAATGTGGGATTAGGCTGACTTGAATGAACTTGTATGGGTTTTCTTTGTGTGTTTTTGCACTTGTACCTACCGATTCCTCTCCAGATGGGACATCTGGCTGTGAGCTCTATCAGTAGACAGAGAGACCTGCCTCTAGGACTTTGGCATGGAAAGCAGCCAGGGTGGGGAATTCTCACCTCCAGTCACCATGGTGAAGAGTACTTGGCCCAGGAGAGAGCTCTTCATTGAATTTACTTCCTGAGAGAGCTGCTTTTCCTCCATGTTCTTTCCTTGATCCTCCTTTGTCTCATCTACTGTTGGTATCTGCAGTTAGCCTCCATTCTACTCCTCAGGCTCTTGCAACCCTCACTGCATCTAGAGAGCAGTTCTTGGATCTTTGTCCAAGACAAAGCCCACTATTGCTCTGAATACACAAGGGATGGGGATGCGGTTGGGGATGGGCCTGAACAAACCATCTGTCCCAAGTTCAGACTCTCTGATGGCTTCCCAAGAAAAAATGGCATCTACATCTAATGTTTGGGCTTTTTTTTTTTTTTTTTTTTAAACTTGCTGGTTCTTTGCTAGACTTCCCAAGAAAGAATAGCATTTACTTTTGATGCTTTGAGCTACAATTTACTCTGTTTCTGTTCACCTAAATTCCTTTACTTTCTTTTTGCAATTTCTAAAAATTCTACTATATTTTTCTAGTGCTCTATGGTTTTATTACATATATATCTAAATAATAAATATATTATTACATGTATCTATACATGCACATACATACACATTTTAGGATGTGTCATCTGGTATTTGGATGCATAAACATAATCAACTACTTTAATTAGAAAATTCTTTAATGGTTTCATCACTCACTAAAAATCCTTTTAAATGATGACTTTCCTCTCATTGAATTGTGTTTTGTTTCTTCTCTTGATTTGCTAAATCACTTCCATTAGTAATTTCTTCTTTCTTCTTAAATGAAACTTAGCATTTATAAGGACTTAACTCTGTTCCTAAGTAGAAAACATGTATAGCAGGTAGGATTGGATTAGATTTTTTGACTCACAGTTTTAACATCATGACTCTTGAGAAGTGGATACTGATATTCAAAGTTCAAAAACTGAGGTTACCCTTATTTTGTTTGTTGGTGTTGTTAAATAACCCTTTAAAAATAATTAGTTTATTTCCCCTTAAATGTTTTTACAATTGCTACTTAATGAAAACCAGTCATTATGCCAGCCTGGGTGCTGTTTTCTTTTTATAATTTTGATTGTTTGCCATTGAGGTCTTTAAAAGTGAGGATTTGATTCTTCCATTCAAGGAATGTTTCTATTATTACAGATTTAAAAATGGATTCTGTTCCACTTTTTTGGTTTCTAATTCAGAGATGTAAATTATTTGTATCAAATATCTTGATGAGGTGGCCTTATTATCTTTATAGTTTTATTTTCTGAAAGCATATATTCTATGTGTACTCTACCTCTACATATTATTTTAAACCTAATCTTTTTATATTTTTATGCTTTTTTCTCCTTAGTTACATATCATCCAATAAAATAGAATCAATTCCAACACACACTGTTAAAGTATTTCTTCAAAACTTTAAATCTAGGACTGGTGATGCAAAGAAACATTATATTACATCAAATTTATATCTTAAAGGAATCAAGGAGGCAGCTGTAGTGGTTCATGATACAATTGGGGAGGTTTTTCTCTGAATCACTTATTCTACTCTTTAAAACCACTGTGTCAGGATTCAACTTTATCCATCAGGTTTTCTTTCTGTTTTCTTTTTGTTTCCATTTCTGGCACAACCTCTGACCCAACCATCAAGGTAAACCTCCACCAGACTGAGGAAAGTCCTCTAATTCAGGAAAGTGTCCTGTCACGAAAAGGACAGCTCCCAGTGGATAGTTTTCATGATATCCAGGCTTCTCATCTAAACTTGAATGATAAAAATTACATTTCTATTTTCATTAAATTCTAACTAGAATTTAGAATTTTCTACAATTACAGGGATGTAAAGCAACAAACCACCGTGGTATTAATAGTTCTCATGATTTTGTCAACCATACAAATTATACATTATTTTTATTTTTATTTTTTTAATGTTTTATTTATTTCTGAAAGAGAGAGAGAGGCTACATGAGTAGGGGAGGGTCAAAGAGAGAGGGAAATACAGAATCTGAAGCAGGCTCCAGACTCTAAGCTAGCTGTCAGCACAGAGCCCAACACAGGGTTCGACCCCACGAACTGTGAGATCATGACCTGAGCCGAAGTCAGATGCATAACTGACTGAGCTACCCAGGTGCCCCAAATTATACATATTTTTGTATCATATTGCAGTTGCAACACAAATCTTATTTTTTAAAATTATTTATTTAAATTCAAGTTAGTTAACACAGTGCAGTATTGGTTTCAGCAGTAGAATGCAGTTATTCATCACTTACATATAATACCCATTGGTCATCCCAACAAGTGCCCTCTTTAATGCCCATCCTCCATCTAGCCCATTCCCCCACCATTTCCCCTCCAGCGACCCTCAATTTGTTCTCTATTGTTAAGAGTCTCTTATGGCTTGCTTCCCTCTCTGTTTTTATCTTATTTTTCCTTTTCCTTCCCCTATGTTCATCTGTTGTGTTTCTCAAATCCCATATATGAGTGAAATCATATGATGTTTGTCTTTCTCTGACCGATTTATTTTGCTTAGCATAATACACTCTAGTTCCATCCATGCAGTTTGATTCTTTTCTGATCATTGAATAATATTCTGTTGTGTGTATATGTGTGTGTGTGTGTGTGTGTGCGTGTGTCCACATCTTCTTTATACATTTATCAGTTGATGGACATTTGGGCTCTTTCCATATTTTGGCTATTGTTGATAACACCGCTATAAACATTGGGATGCATGTGCCCCTATGAATCAGCATTTTTGTATCCTTTGGATAAGTACTTAGTAGTCCAATTGCTGGGTTATAGGCAGTTCTACTTTTAATTTTTTGAGAAACCTCCATATTGTTTCTCAGAATGACTAAAACTACACCAGTTTGCATTCCCACCAACACTGCAAAAGAGTTTCCCTTTCTCCATATCCTCCCCAACATTGGTCTTTGCCTAAGTTGTTAATTTTAGCCATTTGGACAGGTGTGAAGTGGCATTTCATTGTGATTTTGATTTCCCTGATGATGAGTGATGTTGAGCATCTTTTCATGTGTCTGTTCGCCATCTGGATGTCTTCTTTGGAGATGTGTCTATTCATGTCTTCTGCACATTTCTTCACTGGATTATTTGTTTTTTTGGGTGTTGAGTTTGATAAGTTCTTTGTAGATTTTGAATACTAACCCTTTATCTGATATGTCATTTGCAAATATTTTCTCCCATTCTGTCAGTTGCCTTTTAGTTTTGTTGATTGTTTCCTTTGCTGTGCAGAAACTTTTTATCTTGAGGAGGTCCCAATAGTTCATTTTTGCTTTTGTTTCCCTTGCCTGCGGAGACTTGTCTTGTAAGAAGTCGCTGTGGTCAAAGAGATTGCTGCCTACTTTCTCCTGTAGGATTTTGATGGTTTCTGTCTCACATTTGGGTCTTCCAATCATTTTGAATTTATTTTTGTGTATGTATAGGAAAGTGGTCCAGCTTCATTCTGTATGTCACGATTCGGTTTTCGCAGCATCACTTACTAAAGAGACTGTCTTTTTTTCCATTGGATATTTTTTTCTGTTTCATTGAAAATGAATTGGCCATGCATTTATGGATCCATTTCTGGGTTCTCTATTCTGTTGCATTGATCTCTGTTTTTGTACCAGTACCATACTGCCTTTATGATTATAGCTTTATAATATAGCTTGAAGTTCAGAATTGTGATGCCTCTAGCTTTGATTTTCTTTTTCAACATTGCTTTGGCTATTTGGGGTCTTTTCTGGTTCCATACAAATTTTAGAATTGTTTGTTCTAACTCTGAAAAAATGCTGGTGTTACTTGGTTAGAGATTGCATTGAATGTATAGATTGTTTTGGATAGTATAGATGTTTTAATGATACTTGTTCTTCCAACCCATAAGCATGGAATGTTTTTTCATTTTTTTGTGTGTGTCTTCTTCAATTTCTTTCATAGGCTTTCTAAACTTTTCAGTGTACAGATCTTTTACCTCTTTGGTTAGGTTTATTCCTAGGTATTTTATGGGTTATGGTGTAATTATAGATAGGACTGGTTTCTTGATTTCCCATTCTACTGCTTCACTATTGGTGTATAGAAATGCAACCAATTTCTGTACATGGTGTTATATTCTATGATTTAGCTGAATTCATGGATCAGTTCTAGCAGTTTTTGTTGAAGTCTTTTGGGTTTTCTGCCTAGATTATCATGTCATCTGTGAAGAGTGAAAGTTTGACTTCCTTCTTGCTGATTTGGTTGCTTCTTATTTCTTCTTGTTTTCTGATTGCTGAGGCTAGGACTTCCAACGCTATGCTGAATAATAGTGGTGACAATGAACCTTTTTGTTGTGTTCCTGATCTTAGGTGAAAGCTCTTAGTATTTCCCCATTGAGGATGATATTAGCTGTGATCTTTCATATATGGTCTTTATGATTTTGAATTATGTTCCTTCTATCCCTATTTTCTTGAGGGTTTTTTTTTTTTAATCAAGAAAGGATGCTGTATTTTGTCAAATGCTTTTTCTGCATCTATTGAGAGGCTCACATAGTTCTTATCCTTTCCTTTTGTAATGTGGTATATCACATTGATTGATTTGTGAATATTGAACTAGACCTGAAACCCAGGAATAAATTCCACTTGATTGTGGTGAATAATTCTTTTAATGTACTGTTGAATTCAATTTGCTAGTATCTTGTTGAGAATTTTTGCATCCAATTCTGTCAGGAATATTGGCCTGTAATTTTTCCTTTAGGTGGGTCTTTGTTTGGTTATAGAATCAAGGTAATGTTGGCTTCATAAAATGAGTTTGGAAGCTTTCCTTCCATTTCTATTTTTTGGGACAATTTGAGAGGAATACATATTAACTCTGCTTTAAATGTCTGGTAGAATTCTCCTGGGAAGCCATCTGGTTCAGGACTCTTGTTTGTTGGGAGACTTTTGATAACTGTCTGTTATCAAAATTTCTTTGCTGGCTATATGTCTGTTCAAATTTTTCTATTTCTTCCTGTTTGAGTTTTGGTAGTTCATGAGCCTCTAAGAATTGATCCATTTTTCCAAATTGCTCAGTTTGTTGGCATATAATTTTTCATAGTAGTCTCTTATAATTGTTTGTATTTCTGTGGTGTTGGCTGTGATCTCTCTTTTTTCTTTTGTTATTTTATCTGTCTGGGTTTTCTTTTTGATAAGTCTGGCTATGGAGTTTATCAGTTTTGTTTATTCTTTCAAAGAACCAGCTTTTAGTTTTGTTGATCTGTTCTACTGTATTTTGTTTGTTCATTTGTTTGTTTTTATACCATTTATTTCTGCTCTAATCTTTATTATTCCCCTTTTTCTGCTGACTTTAGTCTTTATTTGCTGTTCCTTTTCTATCTCCTTTGGATGTAAAGTTAGATTGTATATTTGGGAACTTTTTTGCTTCTTGAGATAGGCCTGAATTGTAATGTATTTTCCTGTTAGGATTGTCTTTGCTGCATCCCAAAGAATTTGCACTGTCATGTTTTCATTTTCATTTGTTTCTATGTATTTTTTATTTCTTCTTTAATTTCTCTTGGTTAACCCATTAATTCTTTAGTAAGATATTCTTTAACCTCCAAGTATTTGAGGGCTTTCCAAAGTTTTTCTTGTGATTAATTTCAAGTTTCATAGTGTTGTGGTCTGAAAATATGCATGGTATGGTCTCAATCTTTTTGTACCTGTTAAGGGCTGACAGCTACATAAATTTTTAAATATCACATGTATGTACCTCTAATTTGAAATTATGGTGGTTTTTAATCTACCAATAGATCTTATAATTTAGGTCTTAAAAAAGAAGAAAATATTTAACTAGATCACAAATTGTTTTATAATATTTTGATAGCTGTATTCTAATATTATTGGCTTCCTTTTTAGTCCTATGCACTTTATTAATGAATTTAAAAACATTCAAAGAAAGGAATTATAGGTTTTATCAGATTTCCAAAATGATCTGTGATACATAAAAGGTTAAGATCCCTGCTCTATAATATGACCATACATAACCATGGGCTTTCAAGCTTACATAATTAAGCCACTTTCTTAGTAAAATGTATACAAAAAACACATAAATAGATATGGCCCAGACAGTCTGGGCCAAGGAATGGAGAATTGCCAGCAGCCCAGCATCTCCCTTGGCCCCATACCTGTCCTAATGTCCTCTCTCCCTCTAAAGGTTAACCCTTTCCTGTGTATTATGTTTTCAAAATCATCCATATTCTTATGTGTAACTGGAATTAGTTTATTTTTGCTATTGTGCATAATATCACAATTTTGTCATATATTGGTGTAATATATGTAATTGATATAACATTATATACATATACATATATACATATATATGACAATTTCCTTTTTTATTGTTTTTATGAATACTTCAAGGCTATGTTAAGAAAAAATTTCCATAAATTTTATCATTCAAATCCAGTTTTAAAAATGCTTATTTATTTTTGAGTGAGAATGAGTGGGAGAAGGGAAGGGAGAGAGAAACAGAGAATCACAAGGAGGCTCTGCACTGTCAGCACAGAGCCCAAGGGGAGCTTGAACTCATGAACCTTGAGATGATGACCTGAGCTGAAATCCAAGGTCGGAAGCTTAACTGGCTGAGCCACCTAGGCGCCCCACATTCGAATCTATTTAACTTAACTGTATCATACCAAACTGCTTCCAGAGTGGTTGTACAAATTAACACTCCCAGCAGCAGTGAGTATAAATTCCTATTCCATAACCTTTAAGCCATTTGCCATTGGCAGACAGCAAATTTTAACCCTTCTGCTGGGTTAGTGACAGCATGTTGGGTTTTTAATTTTGCTTTCTATAACTATTCATATGCATAATAGAACATTTCCTTATCTTTTGGCCATTTGGATTTTATCTTCTTTGAAGTATTTGTTCAAGCCTTTTTGTTTGTATTTCTAGTGCGTTGTCTCTCCTCACCTTTTTATTAATTTGTATATGTTTTAATATTATATTTTTGATACAAACTGTTTTCAGTTATATATGTTAAAAATAACTTCCCTGCTTCTGAGTTTTCTCATGCTCCTTGTGGTGTTATGTGATTAACAGAAGTTTTTAATTACAATATAGTCTATTTTTTCATCATTTTCTTGATTGTTACGTTTTTCTTTGTGTGTCTTTTTTTAAGGAAATTTTCCCTACTCTGAAATTATGAACATATATTCATAATTCATTCTGGATATTGTCTTCTAAAAAGCATTTTTGCATTCTGTTTTCAAATGTAAGTCTCTAATCTACCTGAAATTCTTTTGTGTCTGATGCAAATGTTTAATTTCATTTTTATCCCAGATTAATGCCCAATTGTCACATCATCATTCATATGATAGATCATCCTTCCCTAAAGCTATAGTGTCGCTGATCTAATAAAGCAAGTGTTCATATATGTGTCTTTCTGGGATATCTGTTCTTTTCTGGTGGTCCTATTTATCCTTGTACTTGTATGACATTCTTTTACTATGATGTCTTTAAAATAATTTTGATCTAGGTGGTCCTTTAAAAGTAAAAACACTAGGTGTTCTTTTTTAAAAATTATTTTAATGTTTTTTTATTTATTTCCGAGAGAGAGAGAGAGAGAGACAGAATGAGCAGGAAGGGTCAGAGAGAAAGGGAGGCACAGAATCTGAAGCAGCCTCCAGGCTCTGAGCTGTCAGCACAGAGCCAGACGCAGGGCCCGAACCCATGAACCGTGAGATCATGACCTGGAGCTGAAGTTGGAAGCTCAACTGACTGAGCCATCCAGGCACCCCTAAAGTCTATAGTTCTTGAAGACTAATATAGCTGTACGAAATTTCTGTTGGTCTCTTTTGCGTTGGTATAACATTTTCCCCATACTTTTACTTTCATTCTTTCTGAAGCCTTGTGTTTTAAGTCTATCTCTTATTTTTGAAAAATGTGGAAATATACATATTCTTCACATTTTAGTCTTATCATATATTTTTTAAACCAGAGTACTTAGTCCATTTAAATTAAAGATAATTACTGATATACTTGGGTGTAATCTACAATCATATTATATGATTTTTATTGTTTTGCCTGTTCTATGTTCCTTTTTCTCTCCTTCCTTGTTTTTTTTTTTATGGACTTACTAAGGATTTTAATCATTTCATTTTTCTTTCTATTAATTTAGAGATTATATATTTATTTTATATTATTTTAGTGGTCATAAAAATATTCATGTTATTTATTTATTTTTTAAAAATAGACATTACTTTTTGGAACACTTTGAGTTCACAGCAAAATTGAGCAGAAGGTACCGAAAATCCCCATGTATTCTCTGGCTCTCCACCCCTCCCTGACACAAAGCCTCCCTCACTATCAACATCCCCTACCAGGGTGGTACATTGTCACAACTGGTGACACACAATTGTGACACAAATGCCATAGTTTACATTAGGGTTCATGCTTGGTTAATTTACCATTCATTCCTTCCTCCTTCATTTCTGAACTTCCAAGACCAGGGTCATTTTCCTTTCTGTCTTTCTGGGTTCCTGCCCTCTCACTAATCTTTCCAAGGTCATTTTCCCCTATTTTTTTAATTTAAAAATTTTAACGTTTATTTTTCAGAGAGAGACAGAGTATGAGCAGGGGAGGGGCAGAGAGAGAGGGAGACACAGAATCTGAAGCAGGCTCTATGCTCTGAGCTGTCAGCACTGAGCCCACCGTGGGGCTCAAACCCACGATCCGTGAGATCATGACCTGAGCCAAAGTCAGACACTTAACCAACTGTGCCACTCAGTTGCCCCTTCCCCTATTTTTTTTTTTTAATATTGCCATAACTTTGATAACATTTGTTTTTGGCAAAAATGACTTAGTTGCTCTTACTGAGAGAGTTAGTCTGAATTTCTCAGACCACCATTTCCAGAAACAGAAGAATGTATTTTCTCTTCAATTATTTCCATCCTCAGATGCATACCTACTTCCTATTATGATCCTTCTCATCTGTCTTATACCTCAGCTTTCTTTGCAGACCATGTCCTTTCAAATTAGGGGTGTTTGTGAAAGAGTCAATTTCCTCTTTATTTCCTCTTATACCATGTAAGTCTTCTGAAAATAGTTACAATTTTAATGTAACATTGAATTGTAAATGTGTAATAAATATTCAACAGAATATATCTATATTCAACAGAAATCCTTCAAAATTTTATTTCCTTTGGACTTTTTGATAGGCATTGTTTTGCCAGGTGGAGAATATTAGATGCTTGTTATTATCTTACTTAAAATTCTGCTTCTGATATCTTTGCCTCTGTCTGCATGTATGAGTGTTCACACTTGGGAATTTTTCTTGCATTTTTACTGCAAAAATTAATTTTATTATTGCTTTGCTGATCTCTAATAAGAAAGCAGTAGCTGTTTGCATTGCTCCTCAAACTTATACCTCCTGGTCTCTAAAGTTTCAGATTATTGTACGAAAAATTAATGCTTGTGGTAGCAGAAGGTTGAAGCTGCATTCATGACTTAGATCAGTAATTAAAAAGAGAAAACACCATATAGATCCAGGAAATTTGTTCAAACCATTCTGTGGTTCGCAAGGTCACATAATCTCTTTTCTGTCCGGAATCATTCTGCTCCAGAGTCAATATCAGTAGGACGAACAGACACTCACTTATGTCACTCTCAGTTCTTGTCTTCATGTCGTCACTCTTCCTTTGCTCCTGACAGGAATATGATCTCAAGGCTTCCATTTCTTTTTCTCGGTTTGGTTCCAAGGCCGAATTTGAAAAATGTGTCGCTCCTTTTCTTCCATCTTCTTCCTTCATATTCCCTCTGGTCTCTCAACCCTACATTTTCCATTGGTTACAGAATCATTCCTTCTAAGAATTCTCAGGAGCCTGATGCTTGCCCTACCTCAAATGCAATGTTTAATATGGATTTCCCCTTTACTTCCTCCAGCTGCATAACATTACTACACTCATGATCAAAATGCATTTTTATTTTACTGACTATGAGAGATTTTCCAGGGAACGTGTGTTTTCTGGGGGGGGGAGGGGAGATGGAATTTGTGATAAGAAGAGAAATAAGGACTAAAGTGATGCATATTTGTGAATTTCTCATGCCCTCACCAGCTCTGCTTCTCTTTGTCTCAGACTTCTCCATTGTGGTCGGAGTGCTGTTCCCCGTGGCTGTCATATTTGTGGTGGTTACTATAGTAATCTGGCACCAAAGCACCAGACGAAAGCAGAAGAAAGTCCAGAGGTAGACTTCTTTCTTGCTTTGGGGACTTTTTGGCCTCTAATTTATTTTAAATTTAAGGATATGACCCAAATTCTCAACGTTAATTGTGGTTTACTTCAAATGCTGTGAAATAAGTACAGATGCTGGGTGTCAATTTTACTGGGAAATCCTTCACAGTAAGAGATGTCTTTTTATGTTTATCACTGTATTTATAGTTAATAATAAGAGTTATAATAACTCTCATTATTAAGGATTTTATATCCATTATAAGAATAAAATATGTAACATTTATTGGTTGCTCTCTTATGACCAGTGCTGTGCTAAGTCTTTTTGCATTCATTATCTCTAATCTTCACGAGAGGGTTGTGAAGTAGTAACTATTAGTTGCATTTTATAGATGAAAAGGTATCATATATTAATCCTTAAAACAGCCTTGCAAAGTCAGGCACTGAACACTTTTTCTAAAGTGGAAACAAAGGTTCAGGGAAGTTAACAAATATGTTCAAAGTCTTGCAAAGTAAATTGGTGGAATCTTGATTTGCCCCTAGATTGGTTAGTCTTTCAAACATAGTCTTGACACTATAGTATCTTTCTAGCATTAAAAAAAAAAAACAAAAACAAAAACTGACTTATTCATATAAATGGGTTTTCCTAAAAATTGAGTGAAGGAAATAAGTCATTAATTAAATGACACAATTTATATAAATGTTGATTCAACACCATCATTATTAGGAATCAGGGCTCTGGAGAGAATCACAAAGAAAACTAGGGGTGGTGATTATGAATTCCAGAACAAAGAAACCTTAAGAATGTCTTAGAGAGCAGAAGGAAGGCCAGTCAATGACCAAAGATGATACAACAAGCAAAGGAAATTGGCAAACTCCTCTTGAATGTCCTCATCATGGTGAAGGAACTGCTAAGTCAATTTATATGTTATGTTTTCACATACAGGCCACCATCTACCACTGGCACCAAGCCACGCAAACAGAAGAGGAACCCACAGATGGTGAAGGCTGTAAAACCCCAAGAGGTGAACCATAGTTTATAATGTGCTTGCCTTGGGCCCCAGTTCATGATTCTCTCACTGTCTCGTCCTGACCACCTATCTATCATTCCTACTCAGCACTATTTTCATAAATCCAGTCTGCTAGTTAGTATGGAGTAAGAATTTGGGGTTCTGTAACTACAAATTCAGAAAATTTTCCTTTGCTTTTGTCTTAAATCCAGAAGAGTTTTCCTAAAATGCAGAGGCTGCTGGCTGAAGTTCACAAATGCAAATAAATAAAGAGAAAAAGAGAGTAGACTCCAGATTTCCTTCTCTCTCTCTCTCTCCCATTAATTGTAGGTTGATTCTTTTTCCTTTTGCAAATGTCCCAGTAAAGACAATGATATATATATTTGTATGACAGTGTATGAAATATGTATAACCATTAAAGCCATGGCTGTGTCCTGCAAGTTTAAAATTCAAGCAGAGGTTGGTTAATAGCAATGCCATTGGCAGTGATGTTTGATGGAAACTTACCTGCTTCTAAGAGAATGGTGATAGCTCTGGTGATAGCAGAATGCAGCAGCTGGGCCACTGTGATTTCCTGTCTGGTTTTCTGTGTCATCTCAGTTCTGATCTCCCATGTCTTGAAAGGACTGCTTATTTGGAAGTTGAACTTAGGAAACTGACCATTTCAAGATATTATTATTATTATTATTTTAGATGACTCAGATGAAGCTCGATACACCTGATCTGCCACTAGAGGGCAATGAGCCTCCAGCTTCTTTTGTGAGTTAGCAACCTCTCTTAAATATCACTTCCAATCTAATCTCAAGGAAATACTCGCAAGAGACATAACCTACAATACCCAATTATTTCCTTAGAAGAACGTTAAAATCTGTGTGACTATTAATATAAAATATAGATTTTCCTGCAAAACTCTTTGAAAATGCAAAAAAATGAGAAGGTGGGCTTCTCCATTATATTCCTACATTTAACCTCTAAATCTGAATTACAGTGGTCTGAAAGGTTGGTAACATATTACAAGAAGAGTAGAAATCTGCTTCCTAGTGTGCCATCATCATCTGTCTACTGGCACTGAGCACATACTGAACCGCATATGTGTACCTAGATGTAAGCACTTGAACGTACAGGTTTAGGCTATTTTCATGAGCAGGATCATGAGTTCCCCATTTCTAAAAATGATTTAAGCCTTCCCATCAAGCACATTTATTTTCAAGGCCCCATCTTTGAATTAATTTTTTTTTTACCTTTTCACTAGCTAATTACAAAGCCAGATTTTCCACCGCCACCGATACCTACAACTGTGACATCTTCCTCTTTCCTTGTAAGTATCACTCAGTCACTAATGATTCCTTAAATGTCTTCTGTGCTCATGTGAACAGTGTCTCCAAATCTATAGAATCTTCTCAACATATGTGCTCCCTAGGTCAACCTGAGGTATTGTAGCACCTAGGTATAACCGAGAAAGTAAGACCTACTTACTATCTATAAATTAGTATGGGTATTAATTTTTATTGTTAAAAATAGTTCTACTGTTATATAATCATCAAGAAGTGATAAAAGTTCTATCTACCTCCTATAAAAGCTATAGGAGGTAAACAGTCTCCTCAAAGCATAGTTTCTAGATGCTTATTTTGGAGAATATAAAATCTTATTATAAATTATATTTTACTTTTTAATATATATAGATAGAATAAGGCCTATATTAGCCACAATCATCTATAGAAGGTAGGATATTAAGAAACAGACCATATGTAGGCAAACTTGCAATAAAAGTCAGACACTATAAAGTAAAAAGTAGAATTCATTCACTTGAGTCATTACTGAACACATTGTTTCTTTGTACTTAGTACTCTGCTGTGGGTAAATGAGAAAGAACTAAAATGTTTTTCAAAAATGTTTACATGCTTAGTGTGAAAACTAGTCATATCCATATAAAGCACTTAATTCCTCACATATTTTTTGCACCAAAGCAAGTCATACTTATGAGAAAATGTGGCGAAAAGGGAAATGAATGGGGTCTGATTAAGTCAAGAGAAAGATCCATTGACTAGGTGGTTAGAATTTGAACTAGACCCTAAGAGTTGGGTAGAATTTAAATGAGTGATGGGGAAGTAAGGCATGATTTAAATTAGGAAATAAATATACCATGGATTGGAAATGCATAGCATTTCTAATGGCCTACTATTATTTTTGTCCCTAATATAGCATGCCACAAAAGTGCTTCCCTCTACTGTTTTTAAGGATAAAACAATGTCAACACCTAAGGTAAGAGGTCAATAGCCAAACTATTGTAATCTTGTCACACTCCTACTATGAAGGAGAGAAGTTCTAACCATGTCTTCCTGGAAGATTTTCACTAAGAACAGTGTCCATATGACTATGGGAAAGGAGCTAAGATGTCTTTCTTCTAAGTTTGGTCAAACCCACGAGGAAGATGGAAGAATTTTAGCTGGAAGGTGATGATGATCCCAATATTCATCATTTTCTCAGAAATATATCCCATGGAAGTGAGATAGAGGACATTTCTCATAGAATAATCACCCAATGTCTCATAAATGTTCTATTGATTCCTCACTTCCTCCACATTACACCAATTAGTCAGATGGATATTTGGATCCCAGTGTGAGGTTTTTCTCACTTTCTTTCCCTACCTTTCCATGTTTCCATCCCTTCACTGTGATTATCAAATAATCTATAAAATAGAAAGTGTGACTACACAGAATTTATTTTAATTTCTTAAAAGTTCAAAGGTTACATAATATCTAAATTTTTAGAATGAGTTGGTCATTTAAGAACTTGTCTTTTTCAGGGTTCCAATCCAAAAGTCTGAAGCAGCAACTAAGCAGGATTGGTGGGTAATGATTAGCTTGGAAGACTGGAAAATCTGGATGGAAGAGAAGTGTACTTACTTCTTACTAAATATTCTTACCTATTATTTGCTCTTGATACCCAAGGGTGTTAACATTTCTTGACTCGTGTTATACTTTGAGATTAAACAAAAATTTTCAAGAGAGACATACTCTTGAGAATCTTTGTATGACTTTCAGATTTCTAGCCTCCACACTTATGGGAAAGAAGACACTAAAAAAGCTATGAATCTAAAATGTCTAATTAGGTGACTTTCCTTGACACCCCCTTTTTCTTAATAATTGTTCCTCAAATATTTTGAGTATCTTGATTTTCTCATTTGGTAAGAAGGAATTTACCCTCTAATTAAAGCAAGCAAATGAACAAACAAAAACTCTGAGTAATTACAGGAAACTGAGAGGGATGGAAGAAAACTGTATATTCAATTCATTAGATGTTATTCATTAGATAACTAGCAACATCTTGATTGTTTTAACAATTAACCTGTCACATTAGAACCCTAACAACAAAAACATATAAACATTCTCTGATTTACAGAACATCTTTTTCCTACATCATCTTTTGCAATCCTTATTAGCTACGTCATTTGAGGTTTACTGCAAGTGAATAAAACTGCATTAATTAAAATTTTCACAGAAATTTATATAATTCAGTTAATGGCAACTTTACTTTCTATGTAGAGAAAGTTTTAGTTACATAAATGTATAACATAAACCAGAAGTTATAAACTGGTAGTTTGCAGGACATCTCTGGGCTACAGATTTACTTTATTTGGCTGGAATGATTTTGGTCATAAAGTGTCTTAAAATGTTTCAAATTCATTGCCAATATTTAAAAATTGGGAGATCTTATGTAAACATCGAGTTCCAGCTTTTTAAAAGTAATCAAATGATTTGGCGGTTCTGGAATCACATTGTCTATAGCAACCACTAGCTTAGTTGACTGGTGTTGGAATAAACATTACTGGTTGCCTACCAAATAACCTTCTTCCTTGCGCTCAGAACTCCAATTTTATTCGGCTATCCATATTTTAGAAAAGGCAATCCCGACTCCATCTCCAGAATAAATCTCTATTACTCTAAAACAATTGTAATAATCTTATTTCCTTTACTAGTGCTTGATTTAGTAAGTGTATGACTTCACTTTTTTTTTTTTTTTTTTTGGCCAATGAGACAAGAGGAAAGATATGCTAGGAAATATCTACAAAAGATATCCTTGTCGCTTCTTCTGGATGTTGGCATTTGGATAGCCTATATGGTATTGTTGCAACCTTGTTGTGATTCCTAGCGCTAGGTTGTTACACTCAATTGGATAGAGCAGAAAGATAAAAAGAATAAAACCTGGTCTCTTAATAAGGTCATTGAGCTGGTAGATTAATAACTGCTAAAGTTGTCCTATACTTTGTTGGGATTTCCTGTTATGTGATCAATAAAATTTTCTTACTGTGTAAGCCATTTCAAGTTGGGTTTTCTTTTCTTTCCTTTCCTTTCCTTTTCTTTTTCTTTTCTTTTCTTTTTTAGAGACAAAGCATGTGCATGTGAACAGGGGAAGGGCAGAAGGAGAGAGGGGGAGAGAGAATCTTAAGCAGGCTCCATGCCCAACACAGACCCTGATGTGGGGTTCGATCTCATGAACTGTAAAATCATGACCTGAGCTGAAATCAAGGATCAGATGGCTTAACCGACTGAGCCACCCAGGCACCCTCCCCTCCTCGGATTTTCTTATTTGCTACAAAAGTCATCCTACCTAATAAAGTAGCTGCTACCATTATTGGGACACATGCTTTCCATGTGGGCAATTAGGGCCACTTCATCTTCACCACTATGTTCATTTGTTTGTTTGTTACACTTGGCCTGTTTTACCAACTTCCACCATGGACCTGGTCCCATACATCTTCCTTTCCATGGGGGACTTTACCCACCAGAAGTTCATTTCCTCTTGCAGTGTGAGTTTCTATATAAGCTCATTCTGGCCTCAAAAGTGAAGCTCAATCCCCAGCAAACCCAGAATCCATCTGTCAACTCACTCCTAGTATAGCAGCCGTTCTTTCCATGTGGGAGTATACTCAAGAACATATTAAAAAGTATAGCTTTATCTAGGGTGAAGTTTCAGAAAACCTTGCCCTAAGAAAGAAATCCCTGTTTTCCATAGGGCCAAAATCTCACTTATGACAAGCCTATAGATCTTTCCTGCATTGTTTGTTTGCTTTATTTCTTTGTTTGTATGTTTGTTTTGGTTTTTGTATTAATTCCTGTCCCTATCTCATTCTTTTTAATATTGATACAATAGAAATCTTTAACTTATGAATCTCCAACTAGCTACCACATGACCCAAGCTAAAAATAAAACATAGGCTCTCAAGAAGAGGCATCTGAACTTTACTGTAAATCCTGAAATGGTGGCAGTACGTGTCTGGCATGGAGGCCTCACAGCTCCTTACGAAGACAGATATCTGGAGGGCAATGACAGTAAAATGATTCTTTTATCCTAAGACTTTGACCCAAGCCCTGCAGAGTTTCCTGCTGCATGGAACTGTAGAGCAATTTCGACAGTTTAAAGCAAAGACTTTGATTTCACAGTCCTATTTTCCAAATTAGATATGCCATTTATGAACCTTAAGAGAATTCCTCGATATGACATTTAACCACCTCGAGTATGCTCCCAAACCTGTTTTTATAATTAGTTATTTTTACTTTCTCTTCTTTAAAATGATAGATTGAATTATGGTCTTTTTCAGGTACTCTATGACTGGTATACCATATGGTCTCTCTAAATACTCCTTAGCACCTCACCAAGTTATTGCTTTTTATGAGTTTTGAAAATGCTTTTAACTATGCATGAAATGACAAAGTTGTGTGTGAAGTGTGGGTGAAAAAGAAAGCAAGTTTTAGCTGCTATCAGAAATTATGGAAATATTATTATTTAAGTGAGTGATAATGACATCTATACAGTAGAGACTTGAAGGTGACTTCTGAATGACAGCCAGTGGGGAACTGTGCCGGTCAGTCCAAAGACAATTGAGGGGCTAATTCTGCCAATAACCACTGAATGAACTTGGGAGTGGCTCCTACCCCAGTTGGAGCTCAACTGCCTACCTGATGAAAAACACAGATGCAGAAGACTCAGCTCAGATGAGCCCAGATTCTACAAAACAGAAACTATGAGAAAATAAATATATGTTCTTTTAAGTTGCTATGGTTTGGGGAATTTTTTTTATGTTTCTTATTTATTGTGAGAGAGAGACAGGGAGGCAGAGAGAGAGAGAGAGAGGGAGAGAAAGTATCCCAAGCAGGCTTCACACTGTCAGTGCAGAGCCTGACATAGGGCTAGATTTCACAGTGAGACTATGACCTGAGCAGAAATCAAGAGTCGGACACTCAATCAACCAAGCCACCGAGGTGCCCAGGTTTGGGGAAATTTGTTTCACAGCAATAGATAACTACTGCAAAGAGTAGAGATCAAATATTTTGAATATTCCAGATGGGTTTAGATAGAATTAACCACTATCTTTAACAAGAGTTCTGTCATCTCAATTTTTCTGTTTTTCTCTCTATATATTCCCTTTCATTTATTTTTCTCCTTTTTAAAAGAATATCAGTCTTCTCATATATCATGTTCTCTCTCAGATTTTGTTCCTGTTTCCTTGGCATTTGTAAAGAATTCCTTAAGTTTATCTTTCAAATTTTTGATTTTATGTTCTATATTGTCAATGCTCCTTTTTACAAATTTTACAGCATTTTGTCATTGTTTCTCATGTTTGCTTAATAACATTTTCTTCTTTCTTATCTTATTTTAGTTGCATAAAAGCCTGTGAATGGACTATTTGGCTTTTGTTTCCAGAAGCTAACTCTCAGAATTCAATTAAAATTTAATTGTTTTCAATTCTGCTTAAACCTTATTAGTGCTTCTCAAAGTAATTTTCAAAACTCCATCCTTCCTCAGCCATTTAAGTGCTATGCTGCCAGACTTTCACAAAGACAATTCTTTTCTTTTCTTTTTTAGATATTTTTTATTATTTATTTTTGGGAGAGAGAGACAGAGCGCAAGCAGGGGAAGGGCAGAGAGAAAGGGAGACACAGAATCTGAAGCCGGCTTCAGGCTCTGAGCTGTCAGCACAGAGCCCCATGCAGGGCTCAAACCCACGAACTGTGAGATGACAGCTGGAGCCAAGTGGGACACCCAACCAACTGAGCCACCTAGGTGCCCCAAACACAATTGTTTTCATGGGTGTTGCACTGCCATTTTCAGTTGACTCATCTTTGTGTCTGGAAAATTCTGACCTGACCTGTAATAATCTTAACATTTTTTTATCTTTGATAAAAGTATCTATCTCTTCAGCCAAAGAACTTCAGTACACTAACATTCACAGTGTCATTTGCAAATAGGTTGGGTCATGAGTATATCTTGCATATTCTCTGCCAGATTCTCTTTTCTTTTTAGCTAAAACCATCTACCAGTGCCAGACCAGGAGTGGCCCACCTTGTCATTAATACGGAGATCTACCTCATCAGGCTTTCCTGATTCATTAGGGGAACACCTCCATCAACAAAATCTGCAACCATCTTGGCATATCTGCTCTTGAATTCGCCTTGTTTTTTCTGTTGCTTCCAGAAAAAGACCTGCCCTTGCCAATGACAACTTTAGACATTGCTTAGCAACTAGCCCCGGGCAGTCTGCTATGCTGTTCATCACTAATACAATATTACTATTATTAGCATGCTAAGTAAGGAAAATTGTTATAGAAGCTAAATCCTTAGGCAGAAGAAAATTATGGTATGTAATTTATATGAAGGCATCTCCTTGTTCATATTTAACTCTTTTCTTTCTCATGCTTAATGTTGAATTCCAAACTCTTTTTTTGATACACTTAAAAAATTATTGTGCTGAGAACACTTAACATAAAATATACCCTCTAACAGATTTTCAAAGGTACAATAAATACACCATTGTTATCTGTAAGCACAATGTTGTGTAGCATATCTCTAGAGCTGATTTATCTTACACAATTGAAGTTTTATGTGCATTGATTAGCAACTCCCTACTACTTCCTCCCAGCCTCTGTTAAACCACAATTCAATGCTTTGCTTCTATGAGTTTGCGGGTATTAGGTACTTCATATAAATGGATTCAGGCAATATATACATACATATATATATATCACATAAAAAATCCATTCATCCATTGATGGACATTTACATTGTTTCTACATTTTTGCTATTGTGAATAGTGCCGCAATGTACATGGGATTACAGATAATTCTTCCAGATTCTGATTTCAATTCTTTTGGATAAATATCCAGAAGTGGAATTGCTGGGTCATATGGAAATCCTATTTTTAAGTGTTTGATGATCTTCCATACTGTTTTCCACAGTGGCTGCACCAATTTACATCCTAGCCAACAGAATACAAGGGTTTCCTTTCTTAACATCCTCCCCAAACTCTTGTCATCTCTGGTTTCTTTTGATAATAACCATTCCGATAGGAGTGAAGTGATATTTTATTGTGGTTTTTATTTGTGTTTCCCTGATTAGTGAAGTTGAGCACTTTTTCATATACTTGTTAGTCATTTGTATATTGTCTTTGAATATATGTCTATTCGAGTCCTTTGCCTATGTTTTTAAAGTTTATTTATTTTTGAGAGAGAAGTGGGAGGGACAGAAAGAGAGAGAGACAGAGGATCTGAAGTGCTGTTAGCACAGAGCCTGATGCGGGGCTTGAACTCATAAACCATTAAGATCATGACCTGAGCCAAAGTTGGATACTTAACTGGCTGAGCCACCCAGGTGCCCTGCCTTTGCCTATTTTTTTAAATCTGGTTATTTGGGGGTATTTTTTTAAATATACATAACAAAAAAGCTACTTTCTTAACCATTTTCAAATTTAAATTTCAGTGCCTTAAATACATTCATAATGTTGTATAACTATCTTAACTCTCCATTTTCAGAGCTTATTTATCTGAACCACTTAGTATCTTCCCATTACTCTTTCCCCCAGTCCCTGATAACCTCTGTTCTACCTCTGTCCATATAATTTGCCTATTCTAGATATTTGATATAAGTGATACATACACTATTTTGGCTTATTTCACTTAGCCTACTGTTTTCAAGTTCCCTCCATGTTGTAGAATGTATCAGAATTTCATTCTTTTAAAGGCTGAATAGCCTAATACTATTTTAATATATGTTTTTCTGTTTGAAGCAGCTGGGGATAATTTCTGGGGCTCCACATACTCATTCATATTAAGATTGCTTTTTTTTAGATTTTAAAAAATGTTTTATTTATTTCTGAGAGAGAGAGAGAGACAGGGTGACCATGGGAGGGTCAGAGAGAGAGGGAGATACAGAATCTGAAACAGGCTCCAGGCTCTGAGTTGGCTGTCAACACAGAGCCCAACATGGGGCTCGAACCCACAAACCACGAGATCATGACCTGAGCCTAAGTTGGACGCTTAACCGATTTAGCCAACCAAGTGCCCCAAGATTGCTTTTTATCCTTGCTCATTCTTTAGCCAAAAATGATTTTTACAACTTCATTTTAATCTGTACTTCCGAGCAGGGAAGGGGCAGAGGGGGCGGGGGATGGAGGATCCAAAGTGGGCCCCAGGAGCCCAGGGGGTGCTGTGAACTCACAAACCACGAGATCATGACCTGAGCTGAAGTCGAACACTCAACCAACTGAGCTTCCCAGGCACCGCATAAATCAGGGTTATTTCTATCTTCTTCTTAGCAAAAACAAAAAACAAAAAAGCAAAAATGCCAACCCCCCCCCCACAAAAACATAGTCTAAGTTTACTTTCTTATACTTATCAGCCATCTGCATCAGTTCCGTGTTGAAATCCATGGTGTACCACACTGAGGGGAGAAGGAATGAGCAAGTTCAGACATCTATCTTAAGTGAAAACAAGGGTGATGACACTATGGATAGAGATAATGGCCTCCTCCTAATATCCTAGTAACTTCTGAGGAGAAATGGTCTCTTCCTCGACACCGCAGAAGTTACTGTATTTCTCATAGTGAAGATCTCTGATTCACAGGCTAACTGTTACGAGTCAGGCATAGCATTTTTCCCTTGTAAGTCAATGCGTGTCACCAGTCTGGCTTTCTAAACTCTTTCACTGCTGTGAAATAGCTCACAGAGATTTGTGTGTCTTTTGGGACATGTGGTAACTATAAATGGAATGGAGTCTACAGGAGTGTTTCTAGGCAGAGACTACTTTCCTTGTACTTGCCAAAGGCAGAGCCAAGCAGGTCCCGTGGGAGTTGAGGTATCAGATGAGGAACCAGGAAGGTCAAGGGAAAATTCAGTAGAAATGTACAGGGGAGAATAATAATTTTTTTTCTTTCTAAAATCATGCAGGGCTGTAAGCAGAGACAGACCCCTAGCTCTACCAATAACTGGCTTTTTAGAGTTAAATAATTTAAACTCTTTGGACATCTTTAAATTTCCTCATTCATGGAATGGGATGAAAGATTCATGACTTACCAATTTCCAAAGAAGGTTTTGAAAATATACAATGAGAAAAAGAAGAGAGATTCTAAAAGGGTGACTCTGCCCTTGGGTTTGTCAGAGGTGAGGCCCCTCTGTGTGTGGGCTACTGTTCCAAACAGCTTTGAGCAGGAAGCCAGACAAAATTGCTTATTATTTGTACATAGTTCATTGGTGAGCCTGTATTTTTCTTGGTGCTTTATTCTTCCTCCAAAACGTGTCAGGGAGCAAGAATTTCTTCAAGAGTCCTTCTAGCTGGACTGAGAATCAAATTGACATGAGACGGCTTAACATGTGAAAATCAAATTTAAGAGTGTGAGTACAGGGAATCCACACAGACAGGAGAATTGCAAAGACAGGCAAAATGATGTATAGATGCCATTATGAAACAAGGAGAAGGGGGTCTAGGGCTTCAGAGGAAAGGAATGCACCTCACGGGGCGTTAAGAAAAAAAGCAGATGTTTACTATTTATTTTAATTTGAGTATGGTTGACAATTTCTTTTATACCATGTTTCCAGGGAAAATTTATCAATGTGGCAGTCAAATCTTAGCCCCCTGACTGCCCACTCCTTCTGAAAAACGCTTCTGATTTTTGTCCCCATTTTCATGACTAGTGATCACGATAGAGCCTTGGAAATGGAAGTATTAAAAAAGTCTTTGTTTACAAAGGTATTCAGTCAAGACCCTGGATTTATGCATTGCGCAGGCTACACTTACCTGGATGTTTTCTTAGGTTCTTTAACTCAGACATTTACAAAATTCTCATTCACTACGTTGCCACTGGATATGGAAAGATTAAACTCTTTCCCCACTTTCCAGGGATTCACAGCCTTCTTTTGTTATTATTGTCACTGTTTTAAGTTTATTTATTTATTTTGAGAGAGAGAGCATGAGCAGGAGAGGGGCAGAGAGAGAGGGAGAGAGAGAGAATCCCAAGCAGTGCAAGATCATGATCTGAGCCACAGCCAAGAGTTGAATGTCTAACCAACTGAACCACCCAGGTGCCCCATTAGCCTCCTATAAGACTGACATACAGAAATACAGAAATAAAATAATTGCTAAAATAGAGGTAACTTGTTAAAACACCAGCACAAGGGAGCACAGAGGAAATGTTTATCAAGGGAGGACACAAGAAGTTTCTCAGGGAGGTACCATTTAAATCTGAAACTGTAGATATGTAGACATATCACTGTATGTTATGTGGGTGTTATGTGGAAACTAATTTGACAATACACTATTTGTAAAAAAAAAAATAAATCTGAAACTGTAGGTGGTTTATCAAGACTATAAAAGAAAACAGGGGAAAGGGCGTTATAGAGAGCTAATGAGGTTCGACAATAGCATGTATGAAGTCATGATTCATCAGGTTTATTGAGGCTAGACTGAAGAAAATAATTTTATTTCTTTTTAATGAGCCCTTTTGTATGTATATATAACCCTTCATTAAACATGCACAATTTGTGCATACACAAATTGAGGTTTAGAAGAGTGGAATGAAAGAAAAACAGTTCAGAGAATAGAAAACACAAAAGCAAGAAAGTTACAGAAATTGTACAGCCAGGGTTCAGAAGAAGCAAGTGGAATATATATAATTCTACTGTCTGATAAGTATGAGCTTCAAGTTCTACTCCAAACGTTCTAAAAACAAACATAAAAGTAAACAAATGAGAAGTAAACAGGATTGATTCTAGATTTGTAGTGTCCCTAATGTAAAGACACACATACTGTCAAGAAGGATAATAAAATCACATAAACAGTGTGAAACCAACCAATCAAATAAATAAAAGTCAGGAGCTCAGGAGTACAGCTCTTCCACCTCTGAAATCTGAAAGAAGTTTTCATGAAGGTATTGCTCTCAGATCAAATATGGGAATATCTCTCTGGCTTTCTATTCTCTGGGCTCTCACACTGAGGGAGGTATTTCACATATACAGACTCTTGGCTCCTTGTCCCAACCCACACACTGGTAAGAAAAGTACCCCAGCAGGGAACAATGTGTGGGCTCAAATTAGGGCATCTGCCCAACCTTTTTGACAGTAACTTTTACCACTTGCCAAGATAATGGAGTAATCATGTTTAGTTTTATTTATTATTTTGTAATGTTTGATTTTGAGAGAGAGAGAGAAAGAGAGAGAGAGAAACAGAGTCCAGGTCGGGGAGAGGCAGAGAGAGAAGGAGACACAGAATCCAGAGCAGGCTCCAGGCTCTGAGGTGTCAGCCCAGAACCCTATGCGGAGCTCAATCCCACAAATCATGAGATCATGACCTGAGCGGAAGCCTGACACTTAACTAGTCGAACCATCCAGGTGCCCCACGGAGTAATTTTTTTTTTTAATGTTTTATTTATTTCTAGGAGAGAGAGAGAGACAGCGTGAGCAGGGGAGGGTCAGAGTGAGAGGGAGTCACAGACTGAAACAGGCTCCAGGCTCTGAGCTGGCAGTCAGCACAGAGCCCGATGCGGGGCCCGAACCCACGAACCGCGAGATCATGACCTAAGCGAAAGTCGGACGCTTAACCGACTAAGCCACCCAGGTGCCCCAAGGAGTAATTTTTTTTTAACTGAGCTGTACATCACGAATTGGGAAACCAAGTAATAGCCCCTTCTTAAGCTAAAATCTCATATCAACTCTAGACAAATAAAATAGGTATTTTCATCTAAGAATATTTAGGAGCACCTGGGTGGCTTCCAGCTTCGGCTCAGGTCATGATCTCACAGTTGGTGGGGTTGAGCCCTGCATAGGGCTCTGTGCTGACAGCTAGGTCAGAGCCTGGAGCCTGTCCTCGGATTCTGTGTCTCCCTCTCTCTCTGGCCATCCCCTGCTGACATTGTCTCTCTCTCTCTCT